>NC_068988.1:23866519-23869333 GCF_001194135.2 Octopus bimaculoides | reverse complement strand
TGGTGGTTATTTTATAATAGTTTTCTAGCTGTATAAGACCCCTGCCACCTTCTGTGCGTTGTATATATAGCCTTTCTATGTCAGATTGTGGGTGGTGCATCCTATATCCTGTCATTATTTTTCTTGTTTTCCTGTCTATTTTACATAGTTCGTTTAGTGTCCAGTTAAGGATGTTGTAGCTGTAGCTTATAACTGGGACAGCTAAAGTGTTGATACCCATTATCTTGTTTTTAGCATTTAGCTCTTATTATTATTATTATTATTATTATTATTATTATTATTATTATTATTATCATTATTATTATTATTATTATTATTATTATTACTATTAAGGCGGCGAGCTGGCAGAATCGTTAGCACGCTGGACGAAGTGCTTAGCTGTATTTCGCCCGTTGCTGTCTCGTCTAGTTTCAAATTCTGCTGCGAGTCCACTTTGCATTTCATCCTTTCGGGGTTGATTAAATAAGTACGAGTTACGCACTAAGGAAGATGTAATCGATTTAATCCATTCACCCCACCTCAAATTTTAGTCCTTATGACTACAGTAGAAAGGATTATCATAGTTATTAGGGCTGTAAGCTGGCAGAATTGTTAGCATGACGAGTAAAATGCATACCGTCTTTTCATTCATTCTCACGTTCTGAGTTCAAATTCCGCTGAGGTCAACTATTCCTTCCTTACTTTCGAAATCGATAAAACGTGTACTAGTGAAACACTGGGATCTTTTTTAAAACGGGGGCCACATTTTTCATTAATGTTTTACGTAGTGTTTTTGGTACGGAAAGACTTTCAAACTTCGTATACTTATCTATTTTGTGTTATAGAACAGAAAAATATTTTTGTATTCGAATTTATTTCATGTAAAAAATTGTCTTATTTCGATAATTTCAACCAATCACTGACAAGTATTCAGTTGTTTATATTTACTCCTTTGGCTGATTAAGCAGTGTAAAGCGTATTTAATTTCCATAGCTTCGTTTTGCTTTTTTCTTTTTAAATTTGCTGTTTTACCCTAACCCTAACCCTAACCCTAACCCTATCACCGATGGAATTGTTACAGAATCGTTTGTTTATGTAGTCGGCACTTAATGTATATCGGCTGAATGGACGTCAGTGATTGGTTGAAATTACAGAAATACGACAACTTTAACATGGAATAACTTAGGGATTTCTTTTTTTTTTAAAGAAGACTAAGAGAAAAAGATGTTTTATATGACATATTCTACCAGTGTTCCAAGTTTCAAAGTGTTTTGTTAATGAAAAATGTGGCCCCCGTTTTAAAAAAGATCCAAACACTGGGATCGATGTAATCGATTTGTTCCCTCTCTCCAAATTTCAGGCCTTGGGCCTTTAGTTGAAAGGATTATTATAATTTGGTCGATGAGCTGGCAGAATCGTTTAGCGTATCTGGAGAAATACTTAACGGTTTTTCGTCCGTCTTTACCATCTGAGTTCAAATTCCTCAAAGGTCAACATTGCCTTTTCCCAATTTGGCGTCGATAAAACAAGTACCAGTTAAATCCGGGTGGTGGTGGGACGAAATAATTCACTAAATCTCTCTCCCGAGATTGCTGGCTCTGTATCAAAATTTTATATTATTTTTGATGCAGTGTGAACTGGTAGAATTATTTGAGCGGCGGACAAATTACTTTTGGTGGTTTTTTTCCGGTTCTTTACGTCTTGTGTTCAAATTCCGCCGGGCTCAACATTGCATTTTATGTTTCTGGGGGTCAATGACATGAAAGTATCACTCAAGTACTGGAGTCGATAGTATCGATTCATCTTCTCCTCTCTCAAATTGCTGGCCTAAATTAGAAAACATTATTATTATTTCTTAAATTCATATCGACTTCCCTATTTCCATGAACGAAGTTCTACACATTCTAAAAATGGCTTGAAATTGTTGCTACCAATCTAATAGCCTCCCATATTAGATGGGTAACAGCAATTTCAATCTAAAATCTGTAACGGGTATAATGAATAGCGAAGCTAGGCAATCATATAAAGAATTTTTATTAGAAGGGAATATTCTTACAAAAAAATAATAAAACATTATTTTCTTTTCTTTTCAAAACAGATATGCTAATTTTAAACGACTAATGTCGAGAGGTTTGTTGCTAAGATACATTCGGTATTTCAATTATTTACTTTATTTTATCTTATTTATTTACATATTCAGATGGTTTTGTTGTTTAGTATATGTATACGTGTGCTTCTAATGAGCTCAACATAACGTATTTTTAGTCATATAGAATGGATGTTACGTTGTGAAACTTTGATGGCTCGAAATGATTATAAAACTTATTTCACCATTTTATTTCTAGCAATAAATAAATACATAAATACATAAATAAATAAAACAAAAGAAAGATAACATTCAATTGAAAATAAGATTTAAATAGACAAATGATAAATAAAATGTGAAAACAAAAAATTACAAATAATATTGTCAGATCTGTTTTTCTGCTGTATTCACACCTTCGCTATCGCTACCAATATGATTGTGCTTCTGCATTCACATCTATCTCTACGCACATAGATACACACAAACACACACATAAATAAACACACATGTATACGCATGTATACATGCTTACATATTCACACACAGACACACACATATATATATATTCCTATATAGGTACACATACTTACACACACATATATGTGTGTATATGCATACTCCATACATATATATATATATGTGTGTGTGTGTGTGTGTGTGTGTGTTTCTGTCTGTATAAATAGTATAAATATATGTGTATCAATATATATATATATTTATATATATACGTACATGTATATATATATATA
>NC_068988.1:23862298-23863043 GCF_001194135.2 Octopus bimaculoides | reverse complement strand
TACAGAGAAGAACCAAGGTATGGTATAAGAAGGGGGATATCAAATCATTTGTGAAACATAATAGCTTATGCGACAAATGCACATACATAGTATTCAAATGTGCGCTTATATATATGTGTGTGTGTGTGTGTGTGCGTGTGTGCTTGTGTGTGTGTGTGAGTGTGTGCTTGTGTGTGTGTGTGTGTGTGTGTGTGCGTGTGTGCTTGTGTGTGTGTGTGTGTGTGCGTATGTGCTTGTGTGTGTGTGTGTGCGTGTGTGTGTATGTATGCGTTTCAAATGCAGGTAGATCTCTGTATTGACCAATTTGGGGTATATACATCAGTAAGTCTTTAATTTGTGTGCTTTTGTGATTTCAAACAATTTATGTATTATGCTTCACTTAAAATATGCTCTAACAGTGAATAAATTCATCATTGCCATAATAAAAGTGGTGTTGATTCATCATTAGTTACACTGCTCTGTAGATATCACAATAATATCCAAACGTATCTTGTGTTTTCTTCCCTTTTTATTTGAACAATTTTAATGTAATATCATTCATTATTTAACATCACTCGGTTGTATTTCTGTGTATATAATAACTGACATAAACATATTTTTGCGAGATATGACACTCTTCTTTAATGAAATATCTTATAGCTGGTATGGGAAGGAGGATATCAAATTATTTGTAAAACGTAATAGCTTGTGTGACATATGCACATACATACATATACAAATGTGCGCTCATATATATATATATATA
>NC_068988.1:23856726-23861721 GCF_001194135.2 Octopus bimaculoides | reverse complement strand
TGTGTGTGTGTGTGTGTGTGTGTGTGTGTGTCTGTGCGTGTGTGTATGTGTGTGTGTGTGTGTGTGTATAAACTAATTATAATTATACAAGTGTAAAAGAACATATTTCGAATTTTGATTGCAGTAAAACAATTACGTAGTTTTAAAGCCGCCAAATCTAACATCATGTGAGTGAACAACCGAAGGACTACAATATTATATTCATAGTTAATTATTTCAGCTGGTTATTACTGCATTTGTAAGTAGATTTCACAGTAGCTTTTTTGTGCAAAAATGAAACAAGTGAAACAGACATTTAAATGTTTAATGCAATCTGTGTGTTAGGTTTCATGTGTGAATTCATAACATAATTAAATGTTAATTATCAATATGTAATATAAGAATTAGTGTAATAAGAAATGATTATAGATAATATTGGGATGATTTCAGAAAAAAATAGTTGAATTAAGCTACGTTATGGCTTTCAATGAAGTAAATTATATGAAATGTTAATTATATTTCAAAGACTATCGGTACGCGACGTAAGTTATCAGCTTAAAATAAAGAAAAGTTTTCTTAATATAATCTTTGGCTGATTAGAATAGTATTTAACGAATAAACCTTAAACAAAAATGATTTTCCAATTTCTACATAATATAACAATATAAGGGAAGTAATTTTGTGAACATAATATCAGTAGAATTGATGTGTATTAAAAACTTATATATAAACATAAAGATTTATGTCTGCAAGGGACTTGGTAATGTATATTTTAGAAAGGTTAACTCAATTTTAGTGAACTTCCACTATGGAAAAAATAATCGAGATGAATCGCAACCATGTTAATTCGGTTCTAATATCTATAATTATCATGGCTAGTGGCACGAGGGTGCAATTTGTAAAGACAGTTAAGTACTGTGCATAATAGTAACTATGTATTAATTTCATATTTTCGTATAAGGCAACGCATGTAATGGGAATTTGTGCAATCGATTTAATCATCATATAATTTATAATACTATAACTTTATTTTAATTACCTCAGCATATGCGCAGCAAATCTGAGACTGGACAAGACATAGAAATTTACCAAAGTACATTATTTATTGAAATATAACTTTATCATCCACGGTGATGCACTGAGCATTTGGGAAGTTGATAAGCGGTGCTAAACAGAAAAATGTCAAATATAACATACAGGAATTCTATGGCAAAAGCAGAGGGGAGTTTGTCCTGAGGATGAATATAGGGGACAGTACCATTTAGTAAATATCATTCATTCCCGAATTTCAAAAGCTCTGTAATTGATCACTGATCAGCTACTATGGAATGACCAGGATTCGTATGAGCCAAAATTTATATGAAGTTACCTGTTAGTAAACTGGCGTTGACATCATCTCAACGATAAACAATTAAATGAGATAGTATATATGCACGGCCGAAACAGTAAATGTATTTGATAAAATGGTAATGTTATTTCATAACATAACAAAAGCCTGAATCGCTGAAAGCTTCAATGAATAAATATGTTTGAAAATTGCGGATGAAATGTTCAAGTGAGGCGGGTGAGAAACTCTCAAGGTCTTTAAAGAAGAAACTCACCTCACGTAATTTTTTTGGTCCTTAACTTCTCACACATTAAGGGAACCGGGCCGCATCTAGGTCATGACTCATGGGTGCCCTTCTTGTGACGTTTTTAGCCACTTGGATATCGTAGTAATACAGAAAAAGAAAATTCTTCCTGACAAATAATTTTATTATCAAAGCATACAGAACTTACGAAAGACTGTGTTTGCAAATGAGTATCTCTTTATGGGAGCACAACACCTGCTGACGTGAATTCGCCAAACAGTGTTAGCAAGATCAGAGAAACATTTAAGAAAGCATGGCACTAAGATATTATCAGGTAAGTTGCAGAGAGCCACTGCACATGCGTGCGAAAAGCGATCTGACATGCCAAATAGAAAAGACCAGTTGAGCCTGTTATTTTTTTACTTCGTTAAGATCTCAACAATAACTCTTACGAGAATTCACTGTAGTTCCAATTGATAAGCTATGGGAGCATTTTATCTGCTGCCTGCTTAGCGTGCGCAGAAGCTTTAATTTGTATCATGATGCTTAACATCAGTCATGGGAATCTATGCCCCGCGGGACCATTTGAAGGGTACGCCTACGAAAAATTACGTTGGATTTTTTTAGTAGTATGGCCGCCTGTTGATGGTTCATGTCTCATGCCACCCGCTTCCCTAAAAGCATTGTCCATGTCTGGTTTATGTGTTGTTGTTATTGTCACCATCGTTGTTGTCTTCAGTGTCGTTACTACTGCTATTGCTGTTTCGTCCCAGATTAACGCAGGGCAGGCGGACTTATGGTCAAAGTATACTCTCTGTTTTTAGACATATTGTTCCTAGTATGACAGTATCTAAAGTATCCTTACTCTTTTAAAACAGATTTGTATGATTCAAAAGAGATTTAGCCACTACTTTTCGCATACGATAGATTGTGTTGAGGCCCCATCAGTTAGTTCTTCAATAGAAAATTACTTTGCATTACAATTCACCAAAGATTTACTTCTGCTTTCTATTCATTCAATTGCACAAAAGAAATATCACATGTACCACTAGATTCAGTTGTTCAAAACTTCATATTAATTGAGCTAGTATATAAGATTTTACCTTAAATAAGAAACTAACCGTTGAGTTAAAACAAAGATTGTTCTTTGTGAAACCCATTCTATGGAAAGCACTACTAATTGATCATTGCTTTATAGTATGCCACTCGTTACGTTAGTCCTGACAATGGTTTAATATACCATTCAACCAGACAGATGCAATTTATCGTGATTTAGAATCGAATGTAAGAAAACTTATTGGCTATTTTGTTGCCGTCTAGTCCCGTTAACACTTCAATGATAATGTCATCAAATTCTACAACTTTATTATTTGAAGAACGAGAATTTCACGCTTCCCGTTCGACAAATAGTAAATTGCCAGCGTTGATTGAGAGGTATGTTATCAACTGTAGTTTTAATTAGCCAGTGGTCAATTACTGGCGAATGACCAGCACATTTGAGAAAGTAGCCATTCCATTACACCTAGTCGATGGCTTTCAAAGCGCTTCGCTATTTATCGTCTCTCTAAATAAATTCATTTATTGTAGCCTAACAAAGACAGAGCCAGGTATTGTTCTGAATAATTTATACAACTCGTATTTCTATTATGTAACTCTCAATAATTACTTTCTTTGCTTTTATTGCTTTCCTCCTTGCTTTCCTCCATTATATCTTCAAATGCTATTGTTGTTTGCAAACATTGTTGTACTCTCTCTCTCTCTCTCTCTCTCTCTCTCTCTCTCTCTCTCTCTCTCTCTCTCTCTCTCTCTCTCTCCTACTTTCTCTCTTTCTCCCCTCACTCTCTCTTTTATTATTTTCTTGGGGTTTTAGCTACCTCTTGCACATTGTTTAGCTGCCATCGACTTATCTTTGTTTCTTTGACAATACATTATTTATTCGTATATTTATTTAGTTTTAGTTTAGTTTCCTTACATTAAGTTCTTGTGTCTTAAGCTGTTTGTTAGAAGAAACCAATATTATTGGCAGGGGTAGTGAGAAATAAATTGTACGTTCTATACTAATGCCAGCAACTAATTATAGTGTGTTCCTGCTTTCGGTTGTCTAGTTGTGCTTTGATTGTCAATGCTGCTGGTCACTAAGTTATAAATCTACTTTATTGTCGTGTCTTCGTTAAACTCACTAACGGGGATTAAAATATCGATTCGGTTTTCGTTTATTTATCTATAGATATATTTATTCATTTGTTTTATTTATCACAGAAAAGGAATGGGGTTAGGTTTTACAATAATCGTTACCATGTGTTTTTGTAACTAACTGCTCTAACTTTGGAAACTAAAAAGAAAAAAAAAACATTCGTCTTCTCCAATTATAGGATAAAAGGACTTAAAGCACGGAGATCGGTAGAGGGTTGATATATATTTGATCTGTTGTTCTAAGATTAATAAGTGAGTGATTTCGAAATTATTTGCAGGAAAGATACAAAAACAACGCTGCAGTAGCTACAGCAAAAGCGACAACAACAGCAATTATAACCACAAAAACAATGCCATAAAGGACAACAGCATCAGCGATAATAGCGGTAGTAGTGACAGTGATAAAAATACTAACTACTAAATTTCGAACCTAATTACGATTGTTTGAAACGACAAACATTCATCTTAATAAAACTATAAGCAGCCATTGATTTTTTTTTTTTTGTCTTTTATTTGTCAGTTTCTTTTTCTGAGTTGCAGGTTGTTAGATCTGATTTGGGTATCTAAGTAACTATTTTTCTTTCTTTAAAACTAACTTAAAAAGTATTTTATCTCCAACAAAATTTATTTTGTATTTTTAAACGAAGGATTAGGGGAATTCAATCACGTTTTATCTTATTCTGTTGCAATGGCAAGCACAGACGGGACCAGAATTCAACAGCATTCAGTGACATACAGATTCAGATAACACAAGCAAACTATTTTTCCAGTATCTTCCGGTAGAGAAAGAGCACTACTCTCTGACAACTACTCTGTCTGACATCCCTGATACAATTTCTGTTGCACCAATATGAAATAACTATAAATATCAACATCAGTCGCACATCAGTGGCTACATACTGCTCCTCCCCCATTACAGCTTTTTCTAATAGTATTTCGGCAACCTAGCCACCATTACAAAGTGTAACGGCTCCTTGCAATGTAGTCGCTAATATATCCATACAATGCATATTCTGTAAACAAAAAAAAACAATTAATAGAAAAAAACAACGTAGCTTACGAAGCTGTACATTAATTAATTGAGTAATTATTTATTCATAAAGAATATATTTCTAAATATATTTGGGCCTTTAACACATGTCAAACAACTGTGATTTCGAACAATTTGAATCTCATCCAAATTTGTTACCATTCAGGGCACTCTGTCAGATTATATATGTGTGTGTGTCTGTGTATGTATATATATATATAT
>NC_068988.1:23853416-23856653 GCF_001194135.2 Octopus bimaculoides | reverse complement strand
ATAAATATATATATATATATAACATATGCATATATATGTGTGCTTAGATATAAATACACGCACATACATACACACACATATAGATAAATAGATAGATAGACAGACAGACTGATAGACAGATTGAGAGAGATGGTGGGGAGATGCCTTTGTGATGCATATTTTGCTAAATTTGTGCCAGATATGAACTCAGAAGAGAAAAGACCACTTCAAATGTATTTAATCTAAATTTCATGAATGTTTATTAAAGATTCGTTTTAATAGACAACAAGTGAGCCACTAAATCCATTGCCCAGACCTGTTAGAAATAGTAGCCAGATTTTCCTCGAATCACATCTCATTATTTTAATAAGGAAATGACATATTAGACATTGTTGCTGTAAAAACGTAACAGGAGGGATGATTACAAGTGGAATGTATATGTTCATAAGTTTTCTCGATCGGAGCTCATCTTAAATGAATCAATAACTTTATTTCTTATCGTGGCCGCAGATTCGTAGGAGAAGTTTTGGTGGAGAGTCGCCAAGTAACTACTCCGTTTTTGGTCTCTACTCTTAGTCGATTGCGAGAAAGAGAAAGCGTTGAGAGAGGTGGGGTTCAGAGAAAAAGAGAGAAAACAGTCCTGTACATTATTCACTCATCATGGACAAACACAGGTACATCAAATGCCATGCAGCATAAAATCTCGATTTACTAAAACTATCTCCGCCTGTAGGGGATATATCCTAATTACGAAATAGTAATTCAGACTACCTCTAATAGGGAAGGAGTGATAATCTGAAAAATGAAGAATTCTGCAAAATTGACAGGTTGGGCTCATGAAGAACTGCGTACGGGTTTGTCTTTCTGTTCGTTTGCGTTTTATCATTGCAGATGTTACCATTTCTTCTATGATTTTAGTGTATACTGGAAACTGGCCAAATTTTCTTCCTTATTAAAGTGTAAATAATATCTACTGTAAAGTATAGAGGAAAAACCTTCCGAACATCTACGATTATGTCGTTCACATTTTACAAGCAGACAAGCTGAAAGAATTGTGCAGTTTCTGATATTGTAGCATTTATCAAAATGGTAGACATTCGCCTCAGGAAGTCCCTCTGTTGATTTCACTGTGTGGCATCTAGTGTAATTGTTTTTTAACATAGATTCGATTCGACTCGTATATTGTAAATGAAAGGTATATTGAAATTGTGTAGAAGCCTGTTCGATAGACTGAACCTGTCATACATTAAGTCACGTCGATTCTACCCCGGAATTATTCTGAGGAATTCAATTGTGCGGAATGTTCAGTCATTTACAAACAACTTCTATGACCAAGTAATTTACTTGGTCGACACATGAAGGCTCTTGGTCAAAAGCAGTGGAGATCTATTTTACATTATATTTCAGTTATTAACAGAAACGGAAGAGCTGCAAATAAAACACATTTAATTCGTGGATATGAATGTCTATATACATTGGGTTTTTGAAATAATAGTCCTCACCTCGTAGTTTATAGTATAGGTTTTAAAACACGAACCTATGGAAAGCAAAGTTAGCAAACTTTTCTTATCACGAAGTAACAAACTTGCTTTAAACTTGCTTTAAAAAGAATTCGACAAGTTTTATCGTTATTTCAAATTCATTCAAATCTGACAAATACAAATAATGTGTCGGGCTAATCCAGCAAACTTCCTTCACGAATTTAATAATTCTAAATTGCTGTTCATTGATCCTGGACAACCAGATGAACTAACAATAACGTCAACAAAAACAATAACATTAAATTAGAAAATGCGTCAACAAAACTAAGCAGGGAATTAAATGACAAAATACTAAATAACTAAGGGAAAGCAGGAAGAAGTACAAGAATAAAATCTATACAAAATACATTGGAATATAATAAAAGTGAAGAAAATGAAAAAACTAAAAGTAAAATCGACAAAGCAGATTTTGAAAAGTAGTAAGAAAGCAAAAGAACATTATAGTTGCATAAACAGCAATGACAAAAACGGAATCTCCATTGATGCCAAATGTGATAAAAACGAGAATGATGCTAGCATAATGGAAACAAAACCTTGGATAACGAGAAGATTACAATTAATGTCTAATGTAGAAAGAACATTTGTAACGCAGACGATAAGGCTGGAAACGTCTTCATCTTAGTTAATTCTTTTCATTGAACATATTTCTTCTTTCCTTAAAACCATGTCTTTGATTCTAATCACAATAGTACAAAATTCTCCCTTGCTTAATCCTATCATTCTAACTAAACATTCTTGTTATTAATCGCAGTTTTGCATCCATTAAACAGCTGTTATCAAACGCTAATGTTTTTTCTCTTACTAACCCTTACATTGCGAATGTAATTAGCATTTCCTAACATTATTTGCATGTTTATTGATTGATACACACAGAACATATTTCGTTAGCATAGTAACAAGTTTAAACGTGAGAAATATGGACACTTGTTGGTGCCACATTACTTCATTTGTCAGTCTGTCTTGACAAGCGGAAGCTAAGAGATATATATGTAATCTGAAATCACAAAATGGCCAAATGACTAACAATGGCAACAAAACATTTCCTATGTGTTACGATATGAACAACTTTAATATATACCAAAAGAATTATTTTGGCTTATATAGCATGCAGGAAATTAGAGTGTGATGCATTCGTGTTGATTCCAATGTTATTAGCACCATTAATAAAATGGCTTCGATTGTGAATTTAATTCATGTCTTAAGAACAGCACGCTAATTTCTTGTTCTTAACTCATAACATTGATTAATTTTTCTGTTATTACTATTTAGCCCCAAATCTCTTCTGGTTGAGCCAAACGGTGACCACTGTCGTAAATACATGCAACAGTGATATGATTCATAACAGAAAACTGTCAAGATGGCCACGTGTAGAAATTACCCCGAAACATTGATTGGTAGCTCTGAAGATAGACACTTTCGCTAGCTACATTCATATCAGATCTACTAGAAAAAAAGAATTGGAAGCGTAGAGGAAGATGCAAAATTCCAGCAAATCTCCTGGCAGTAGGATTAAGATGGTGAACCTGTAAGTCAAGGAATTTAGTTGACTGAAGGAACATATCCATGGTAATCAGTACATTCCTCGATCAGTGAGACTCCCAATTTGACCCTAGGTAGTTGGCTCATTATTGCAGGACTTCTTCCATGTTGATATTTATATTGTTATATAAGTTATACTATAACTAGCTTTGTATTGTTGTTGGCACTCCGTCGCTTA
>NC_068988.1:23852786-23853406 GCF_001194135.2 Octopus bimaculoides | reverse complement strand
GCCGTTGCGCCTCCACAGCTTTGTATTACCCATCTTATTAGTTGTATAGCACCGTCAATAATCTAGTGCGAGATAACGCCGTGTCAGAAGGAAGAACAGAATGACTGTGTATTGAATATCTCGGACAATCGGTCTTCTTATTTAAAGCTGAACTAATACTAGACAACCACTTCAACACTTGCAGCCTATCCTTCATTTAAACGTAAATTCTTTGTTTAGAGGAATCAAACTGCGACAATATTTTGATAAAATGCTGAATAATAAAATAATAGACATCTTATTCATATATTCCATCCGTTAATATTAATATTAGTGAACTGAATAAAATTATCGTGTGTTTCTTCTTTTGTCTTTCGTACCGCTTCCTGTTCTTTTCCAATTTAATTTGCAATTCGAAAATAAAGAATTATATGAATGAATAACTGTTAAACTAATTCGAAAGTTCAATTTTACTAAATAAAAGAGAGATTCAGAAAAGAAAAACAAAAACATTAACCAATAAAACTTTTTGTTGCGCAGTATGTGAGTTGTCTGGTCCCGAAATAGAAGAGAAAACTAGTTTATCATGAGTTAAGTTGAGAATATACTGCAATATATGTATATATATATATATATATATA
>NC_068988.1:23851269-23852607 GCF_001194135.2 Octopus bimaculoides | reverse complement strand
GTATATATATAAATGAATAGATAAATGAATATATGCATGTATGTACGCATGCTTGCATGTATATATGTATGTCTTTTCATGCATATAGTTGCATATCTACACATGCTCATATACACTTAAATGATAAACTTATGTATGTATGTATGTATGTATGTATGTATTATATACGCAATGAACACAAGACAAGTTACAGAAAATTGGATGTAGAATATTCAAGTTCTCGGTTTAGCCAAAATTTATGCTTCTCCGCTACGTACCTTTCGCGAATCTCTCAAGTAATTACGTTACAACCATTAAATCTTTAACGCTCAATGAGTGAGATGTACTCTTCCTCATGTAGAACAAATGTACATACAAACCGGACGAACACACAGACAGACAGGCAGATTAACAGACAAACAGATACATAAATAGATAGATAGATAGATAGATAGATATATAGATAGATAGATAGATAGATAGATAGATAGATAGATAGATAAACCGACTTTAATTGATGATTTCATCTGAAGAGTATTACTTGAGCATAAGGATGCTCCTTGATTTTCAGTGTATAAATGGTGACATATCAAACACTTTATACGAATGAATACTAAGTTTCACATCACGCTGTAAATTTACTTGGTCAGATGAGCTTACACATTTATTATAAATTCATAATATATACAGTAACGATTTTTTGCCAACCTAATGTGGCAGTCTCATCTCGGAGCGAATGCCACTGTTGTTTAGCACCAGGAGACATCATTTCCCGGGGCTAAATATCAGTAGTATTCGCCTCAAAATGGGACTGCCACAATAAGTTGGCAAAAAATCGTTACTTTAAAGTGCTGCTACTGCATATCTCTCGCTGAGAGATTTAGGAACAACAATGTTTCATAATATATAGTCTTAACACCATTTAGTCGCTGTTCTTCAAAACCAATGCCTTCTCTTCCACATTGCTTACATTGTCAATGAATAGATTTCCTACAGAGACAATGCTTACCTAGACAAGCGATTTTCTTTCTATTTTACAACACCTATTGTTACTTTGAATCTTATTCTAAGATTTATACCAACCACCAAATTATCGGTGCTTAATTTTCATAATACTACACTTGTTGCATATTGCTTTTACTATATACTTAAGGTTAACCACATATGTTTTATTGATTTATAATTATCGTATACAAGACAATGTTCGTTTCTATAATATGAGCCTGTACGACAACTATGCGGCACGACTCCTTGTAATTGACGTCTAGGTTATTTTCTTAATGTAGGATGTTATATATATTAATGTGATTACGTGTAGGTATATATGTACGTATATATGTGACTATATATGTATATATA
>NC_068988.1:23850151-23851070 GCF_001194135.2 Octopus bimaculoides | reverse complement strand
AGAGAGAGAGAGAGAGAGAGAGAGAGAGAGAGATACAATAATGAAAGAATGCGGCTAGCTAATTAAATTGGATTATGTAACTTTTACTAAATGGAAGTTATTATTTAAGACTAAACTGTCTAGAAAATATTTATAAATTCCAGTTTTAATATATCTTATCAAAATTCGATTTTGAGGTTTCTTTTATTATTGTATAATTCAAACACGAATTTTTTCATTACATTTCAGCTTAATGCAGAATAGCGTTTTTTAATGTCTATTTATACTTCTCAAAATATAACGGTTGCCTAGATATTTTCAACGCTACTTTCTACAAGTTAGGAGTTTAGTCCTGCGTCAGCCAAATTTAGGCTGATTCCAATTTCATTTCTTACTTTTTAGGTGTTGTTAATGAAATAGAAAACGGAACAACAAAGTTGGTTTTAAGTTGCGTTAATTGGGTATACCTATACAAGTGTACAGCACCTCGATTTCATTCTAATAACTTTCAGAAAAAATGGGTAAATTTTTTATGAAAAATTTTCTACAGATAACATTCAGATGCGTAGATTGCGATTATATTGGAATTTATTGTAAAAAGACAATGAGGGTGGAGATATTTCATGTATCTCAACATTGTTTTCTTCATACATTTTGATGATTTAATTACGATTATATTGGAAAAGGTTCACTGAAAAAAATCCACACCGAACTATATAAATCTAGCAGAAAGCCAAAAGAATTTGAAGGGCGAAACTTCATAGCGATTCCATGTAGACAAGTACAAAACTTGGAAATTTATATAAGCATGTTGTTCTTGATGTTGAGTAGAAAACCAGTTGAAAGCTACGCATTGGAGGTAACTATTACATGTGTATGTGAGGTGTGTGAGTGTGTGTGTGTGTGTGTGTGTGTGTGTGTGTGTGTGTGTGTGTGTGTG
>NC_068988.1:23847365-23849817 GCF_001194135.2 Octopus bimaculoides | reverse complement strand
ATCAGCAACTGTAATCTAGATGTTACTTTAATTATATTTCGGTATTTTGCTAAGTTGTTTACAATTAACTTAACTCTGCGTGTGTGCGCGCGCGCGTGTTTGTGTGTGTATGTGTGTCTGTGTGTGTGTGTCTGTGTGTCTGTGTGTGTGTGTGTGTGTGTGTTAGTTGAGCATAAGGATAATTCTTTAATGTAATGAAAATGCTCAAAATTGTCTTGGTTGATTAAATATTTAAACCTTACCACTTCCTTTTAAGAGGTTTTTTTCTGTGTGATTTAGTTTAAATTAAAGGAAACGAATTACGATATTTATTAAAATATTTGTCGCTTTTGACAATATTATTCGTATTTCGCATTTTTAACATTAATATAACTACTAACACTGAAACAGATTTTCACACTACATCGTTCGGTTATATGTAAATTTAATATAAATTAGTTGTTTGGTTTAATACACATTTCGCAGACATTTAAATTAAAGCAACTTAATAATACTTTGAAGTTTTAACTTCTTTATCACTAAAATTATTTCTTTTACAAATAAATAAAAATACTTAATAAACATGTCGCAAAAGTGCCGTTAATTTTATGAAATTTCGATTTTTCTATGTTTTTAACAGTAACATCTGTTACGAACGAATGCGGTTTCGTTGAAATTGTGTGTCTTTTATATTCATAATTTCATAAAGCATTTTAATAAGTTATACAACCATATGTACATTAAAATTCTCCCGTACATTCTCTGTGTATTTAGCCTATATTTTATCCTTATATACGCTTATTCCATTATTCCTCCCCTCACAACCACCACCACCACTTTTAGTACATCTTAAATTGAGGCCCTTAGAAACTTTTCATTTTTATTATCATGCTTTATTGATAAAACTTCTCCATTCATTGCTATTATAGATCCCACTACTGATTCTTCTTAAATGTTCGCATATGGCTAACAAAGATGAAAATTTCAGAAGCCAGATTTGTTGGTACGGTCATTTTGGCATGGCTGGTACGGTCATTTTTACAAAGTAACAATTTACTTCGTCGTCGCATATTGAGTTCTTTACTTAGTTAATAATTTTCTGTCCATTTTTACAAAATTAAGAAAAAAACGACTACTATACTCATAAAGGAGTTTACTTTTCAAATTAAGGTGTCCCGAAACATAAACTGATAATCTAAAACTGTAACGACAGTAAATAAACTTTCCTATAAGAACACATTATACAGCCTCAAATATAGGTCACCTAAAATTATTATCACCTGAAAATGACGGTCTTAGCAATAGGATTAAATGGAAAACATGCGTCGTTGAAAACATTGTTAGGTCACAGCGAAATGCCAATACGGTCCGAGACAGTAAGATATGTTCCTCCAGATAATTTATTAACAACGGTGAAAGTTGATCTATTTGCACAATTAAAATATTCGTAGGAAATTCAGTAGGAAAAAAAACCCACTCTTTCTCCAAAATCACTTGGAAATAAGAATAGCTATTTCTACTCAAGCAACGATGTATTTATTAATTCTGGTACAACCGAAACTATATATGAGATCAATAAACAAGAATACTTTCGGATATCTATATCATTCAATCAACTAATCTGTAGGAATTTAGAAATTATGTTCTCTTAGATCATGTAAATATTACAGTTAGAAATATCTTGCATGGAAAACTACATGGAAGATAGGGCCAAATTATTGCTAGAACTAGAGACATACTTTACATTCAACGATCATTGGAAGATAAACTTTCGAAGACATTTTTAAGTATCCTTAGTAAGTATGTATTGAATCCTATCTTTCTTAAAATCAAGTTTGAATCACGTTATGGGAATAATACAATTTCCCTATGCAATTATTCAAATTCAGCCGTAGTGGAATTTATTACTATTAATGATGAGAAACTACCATTTCTTCCTGTTTGATATAAAGAATACTATCCTATGATCATTGAACTTATTCTTATAGCAGCGTGCACATAACAGAATTAATTTCTTTTTTAAGCAGACATCAACAATATATTCAAGCAAGAAAATCTATTTTCTTATATAGCAACACACTTTAGATGAAAAAAAAAAATGAATACAGTAGCTTTCAAAGTCAGTATGGGAACAAAATGCTGAGCTGCTGTCAGTGATATTATTCGATGGTTCGTATCGAACTATGTTCAATTATTATTATTATTATTATTATTATTATTATTATCATTGTTGTTCAGTAGTTTTATTTTTATAACATGCTTTCACT
Organism: Octopus bimaculoides; assembly: GCF_001194135.2. Taxonomy (NCBI): domain Eukaryota; kingdom Metazoa; phylum Mollusca; class Cephalopoda; order Octopoda; family Octopodidae; genus Octopus; species Octopus bimaculoides. The sequence continues at coordinate 23,847,571 of NC_068988.1, read as the reverse complement.
TCACTACCGAATGCAGCTCTGTGCGCCTTGGGTATGTACTGTGGTTTGCTGTGATGCTCTTATGGTTACTGTATTGAAAGTGTTTTGCGTTGGATGTGTGCAGTGCCCAGTAGTGCAATTTTTTGTATGTTATATATATTTGTAAGGCCTGGTGTTTTTTTATGTATTTGTCTGAATATTTCTTTTATTATACCTAAGGCACCTAC
>NC_068988.1:23845193-23846656 GCF_001194135.2 Octopus bimaculoides | reverse complement strand
TTAACACTTATCAAAACGTTGGAAGAGACACGTAGAGCTGTGTAACCTACCACTCAACTTACAATTCATACCAGTAGCCAATTTTCTTTGAAAATCCAGCTAAAACATTTCTTTTCTGAGCGCAAGAACTATGACACTCTTCACAAAACATATTGGTCCTAAATTTTGGCACAAGGCCAGCAATTTCAGGAATGGCCTAAATCGATTACATCGATGTCAGTATTCAATTGGCATTTATTTTTAATCGACCATGAATGGCTAAAAAGGAAAAGTCAACCTCGGTGTAATATGAACTCAGACGAAATTATTTGGCCGCCATGTATTTTGCACTGCGTGGTAACAATTCAGCCAGAACACGGCCTCATTTTCCACAAAAAATATTAGAATTTCTTATTCAACCAGACACACAGACATTTTCAAAAACACTAGAGAATTCGAATCATTTGAAGTTTTAAAACAACCAGTTAATCTTCCATAATGTATCTAATTGTAATGATATCTTCACCAATATTTTTTAAGTAGGAGTTAATTATAAGACAAAGGAGTTAGTCTGTTTCGCAGACAATATTAACTCGATCTTGATTTCACCTATTACTTTAAGTACTGTTTTGTTCAAAAAGGATTTTATTACGCACGCACGCACGCACACACACTCACACACACATATATACACGTAGATATACATCACACACACGTACACACACATTACACACACGTAAAAGCACATCAAGCACGCGTATTTAAGGATCTACCCACAAAAGTGGATATTTCATTTTTAGGTTATATCTGGTCTCTAACATTTTGCATTTCAGTTATATGAAATCCTACGAAGAAACAATAAAAAAACTGCCTTATCTTCGAATCTCTGAATCATGAAGTTGAATTCACCAATCTACAATTATTTAAGTTTTTGACCCTTGGGAAGTATAAAACCTCACAGAATAACTGATCTCAGGCGAAGGTTGGATCTTTCAAAAATTCTTGAAGTAGCTTGAACATATTATTTTTCAAAATAGGTGATATTTTATAGAACTCATATCTACACTTTATTTTTACCAGAATGGTAGTTTCTACAATAAAGTTAACACATTCAACATTAAATGATTTATTACTTAAATCAACCGGCCAGATTTATTAACTGCTATTTCTCTATTAAACATTACAACTTCCCTACTACGTCGAAGTGTCTCAAACTACACGGTAGCAACAATAACCCTGAACATTTGACTATGAGAAGTTTATACATTTACTCTTTACTCTTTTACTTGTTTCAGTCATTTGACTGCGGCCATGCTTGAGCACCGCCTGTAGTCGAGCAAATCGACACCGCGACTTATTCTTTGTAAGCTTAGTTCTTATTCTATCGGTTCTTTTGCTGAACCGCTAGATAACGGGGACATAAAAACACCAGCATCGGTTATCAAGTGATGTTGTGGGGACAAACACAGACACACACACACACA
>NC_068988.1:23843233-23845086 GCF_001194135.2 Octopus bimaculoides | reverse complement strand
ATATATATATATATATATATATACATATACATATATATGACGGTCTTCTTTCAGTTTCTGTCTGCCAAATCCACACACAAGGCTTTGGTCGGCCCGAGCCAATAGTAGAAGACACTTGCCCAAGGTACCACGCAGTGGGACTGAACCCGGAACTATGTGGTTGGTAAGCAAGCTACTTACCACACAGTCACTACTTTAATTTTAGAACCAATATTTGCCCCTATACTTATCATATTCATTTCATATTGAAACTTGCTACTTAAAATCCCAGCCAAACCTTTCTCCTGTTCATTAAGCTTCATTATATTTCTGCTATTCTACTTAGCTTTCCTCAACTTGTGCTAAATCACTTCGAATTTACTTTCATACATAATTAAGATTATTCGCAATCTCCTTTTTCCAATTTTCTCTATGTTCACCATATCTAGTATAAGATTTAGCATACACTTTCTTACGCTACTGAGTAACCTTTTACAACTTTATTTTAACCCAAATTGTGATATCTTATAATCTCCCATTATCTAACTTTTATTCCATTCTATTCACTTTCAAACAATTTCTTTCAAACTGATATCTTTTTCATGTATGGCGTATATCACTTCATATTTCCATTCTAGTAACATTTACATTTCGTTCTTAAAAACAAATTGTAAATATACACACCTATATACATTATCAATTCGAAACACCTTGTAACTGCCAATATTATTTGATAAGATACACGTTTTATTTTCACCTCTTTATACACATAACTAATTTTATTGCTTCTTTGTGCGAAAATTTAAAGCTACAATTCTATCAAATATTTTGATTTCTACATTGTCTATAAAACATGTCTACGCACTTACACAAAGAAACGCTTACAACAGAGACACATGTGAGCTTGTTTGTGCGTGTATATACATAGATAACTATGTATGCATATATACATGCCTAAATACACATACACACACTAACGCACACAAATATATATATATAATGTGTGTGTGTTTACACTACCAGATACGTCTTTCACTAACAACATTTTCTGAAGAATATTAATTGAACATTACTGTTTAACATTTTATACATTATATTTTCGGGGAGGGAGGTCAGTCGATTAGATCGACCTCAGTACGCAACTGGTATTTAATTTATGGATCCCGAAAGGATGAAAGGCAAAGTCGACCTCAGCGGAATTTGAACTAAAAACGTAAAACCGGACGAAATACCGCTAAGAATTTCGCCCGGCGTGCTAATGTTTCTTATTTTACTCAAGGCACAACATATTCGGGGATGGGGCCAGTCGATTACCTCGAATCCGAACGAATGAAAAGCGAAGTCGTCCTCGGCAGAATTTGAACTCAGAACATAAAGACAGACGAAATACGGCTAGGTATTTCGCCCGCGTGCTAACGTTTCTGACAGCTCGCCGCCTTATTCTATATATTATAATGCAGCATAATATATTTGAAATTCCATTCGCCAGGGAAAATTCTACATTCCTATTAATTCTATCCTCGCAGTTATTCACTCTGTTTTTATTAAGGTCCTTAAGATCCTTTTACAACGCCAGACTTTGGTTGGCCTAGGGTCATAGTAAAAGAATTTGCCCAAAGTGATGAAATTACATGACTGCTTGCATCAAGAACGCTATTGTGGTCTTGTATATAAGTCTGGAAGGCCGTGTGACCAAATGGGAATCCTCTCTGTGACTTCTGGTATTTAACTATTGTGCAATATGGGGTCAAATACTATTTTAAACATAATGTGAAACTTTTTTGAGATGTTACTCAGTTTCAATGTGATTGCTTAATGCTGTGTGTGTGTGTGTGTGTGTGTGTGTGTGTGTGTGTGTGTGTGTGTGTGTGTCT
>NC_068988.1:23839877-23843216 GCF_001194135.2 Octopus bimaculoides | reverse complement strand
ATGCTGTGTGTGTGTGTGTGTGTGTGTGTGTGTGTGTGTATGTGTGTGTGTGTCTGTCTGTCTGTTTGTGTGAGCGTGATTGTGTGTTTGTGTGTGTGAGTGTGTGAGTGTGTTTGTATGTGTGTGTGCATGTGAATATGTGTTTGTATATGTAGGAGTGTGTGTTCGAATGTATGTGTGACTGAATGTGTGATTGTGTGTATGCACATGTATGTTCCAATGTCTGTATCCATGTGTGTGTATCTATGCGTGTGTGTGTGTGTGTGTGTGTGTGCGTGTGTGTGTGTGTGTGTGTGCGTGATATAAAATATGAGCGAGTGTTTACGAAGCTCGTTTCACGATTCTGAGTTCCTGGGTTCGCCCCCAAGCGCAGTACAATCAGGCAAGACTCCCTTCTTCGATAGCTTCGAGTGTTACGAGTGAAATCGGTTCAACTAACTGAAGCTGAAATTAATCGGAAACCCTGCACTACGAACTGAACCTATTGGGTTGTCCGGAAAGTTCGTGCCGATTTTTAAAGGAAAGAAAAAGGTCAATAAATACTTACCATTACATTTTTAATCAAACAAATATGAACCATTCTGTTGCACAATGCGTCTCCATCATTTCTTTAACTTGAAAATACCCTCTTTCCAGAATTGAGGTGGTTTCGTGGCAAATAAGTTGAATGTAAGCTACTATAAATCGGCACGGACTTTCCGGACAACCCAATACAGACCAAACGACCATCTTTGTCACTCTCTGCTTATCCGTCTCTCTTTTTCCATCTCTCTTTCTCCCTCTCTCTCCCTCTCTCTCCCTCTATCTCTTTCACGCACATAGACAGACACACAAACATTGATTTGGAATACTCAGTCATTCGTTGTTATACAGTGTGTGGGGTGTAAACTTGATCGAACGATAGTCATATGCAAACTCAAGGACTATTTTGATATTTGTTCATTTATTTATCTATATTCATTTATATATATATTCATTTATTTATTGTGTGTGTGTCTGTGTGTGTGTTTTAGTCTCTCTCCGTGTATGTGGTTCCATTGGTAAGCATTTAGCAATGAAGCCTAATCTCATGTCACTTTGGCTATTATCATGGTTGTTACTCAATATAATGCAATAGTTTACTTACTTCAGAAAATGCCACACAAAAACACACATTCCAAAGGACCTAAAACAAAGCAGAAATCATAGAATTTATTTTTGTCCCATCAGAAACCTGCTGAACGAACTTATAGACAAGTATTGGATAACAAGATCTTGGCGCTTAAAAGACAATTAAAACATGTATTCGTTCAAGTTTGATTGGCATCACGTTGTATCAAGTATGTTGGTTAAGCTTTATCTTTAGGTCTGTCTGGGCGTTAACAAGAAGCCGTATGTTGTAAAGAAATTAAGAAAAACGCAGGAGAGAGGAGAAATAATTATATTGCTTAGGGTGGATAACATTTACCTATTTTGTGCTGTTGTTGTTTTCATTTTGCTTCCTTTCTCACTGTTTGTTTATTTTCTGCCATGATAAGAACAACTAGATGCAGACATTCCCAGATAGGTTTACAAACTCAGTGTTTTACATGTCAAAGGAAAATAAACTGTAGTGTAATTATCACCCAAATATTTTCCCACATAAATAACTTTAGAAAGTGTTTGGGCGTGATGTACAGGTGATGAAGTTAAGATAGGGAATGTTGCCTTTTGACGAAGTCTGCTTCAATGATACAAATGTCACACCACATATGTCGATTTCAAATTTTGGCGCAAGGACTGCAATTTTAAGGGAAGGGTGAGTAGAGTACATCGACCCCGTAATTTCACTGTTATTTTATCGACAACGAAAGGACAAAAGACAAATGCGGCTTCAGCGTTATATGAACTCAGAATATATGGAGCTGGGAAAAATACTGTTGAGCATTGTTGTCCGATTCGTTAACGACTCGGCAAACTCGGTGGCTTAAACAGCGTGCGTTCGAAACACAGCATATAGCAATTTTTTCTAAGCATCTCATCAACCCATGCAAACACGCTCACCTAAATGTATCAATGTAGCTGAACATTTCAGGGACTCCCAATATCTGTATATCTCTCTGAATGCAACATTATTTGCATAACATTAGTAAAACTATATCCTGAATATCACTCTTCTACTTCAGAGCCATACGTTTCTGACACTCTACAATGCTCAAGCAAAGTCTACATTGCAAAGATGACCATATCGTCTGGAAGTGTGCTTCTACAGGACACAGAAATATCCTCGATTTGTATTACAATACACGAAGATAAGGCTGATAGGCTCATTTTCATTCACCAGCAACACTACAATAACTGTTCACACAAGTTCGCCTCTTACTTTCTGTCCCTAAAATGCAAATATAACACCCTTCGCTGTTATATTATGTACTTGTTTTGTATCACCATGAACTTCCAGTCTCATAGCCGGCCACCAACACTTTTTTCTGCAAAACAGGGGTAGCTTATCCTGTTTAGGCTATATTATTAGCATTATCCTGCGTTTGAGTATTTAAAATCACTTCTTTAACTTTCTAAGACATCTCAACGCTTCTAAAAGCAAACTTCGTTTGTTTGTTTACGTTCATCGTAATTTGAATTTGATATATATATATATATATATATACATGTGTGTGTAGTACTGGTAGTACTTCTTTCCATTGGGCAAAACCGAGCGCGCTTAAAATGTTAGAAGTGTACTTGTTTCAGCTTCGTTTAAGTCAAGACCATCATGTTGCTTTCCTCATTGCTTTCTGAAGTTTCTCTTGGCGTTTTCAATGATCGTAGAAGAGTTACAGAGTAGTGTTTTGTTTCTCACAAAATTGTGGTACTGCAAAGCATTCTGGAAAAAAAGAAATTCAAACCCTCAAACAAAATACTGTACTATAATGATTGCAATTTAGAGCACGTGCAAGCTTATATTTGAAATGATCATTCGAAATTAAGATTCTTATTAAAAGCTAACTCCTGCTGTTCCAAAATGTAGCTCAACTAAAATGGAACTAATCCAAAATATAAAGAGATAGAAAGATGTTAAAGCCTATTCAACGTAGTTTACAGCTAGTGTTTTATTCTATGGTTAGTTTGCTAAAGATATATACTTTCCTTGGTGAATAATGCATCACTGTTTTGAATTGACTCTGAAACAAACTGTGCAGAAGCCATTTTTAATATGTTCACTTAAACTGTATTATGATTTATCACTCCTTATATAAACACGTGCAAGCACACTATGCATACTCACATGCATATATATATACAAATATACATAAATACATACATACATACATACATACATACATACATACATACATATATATATATATATATATATATATA
>NC_068988.1:23834594-23839304 GCF_001194135.2 Octopus bimaculoides | reverse complement strand
TATATATATATATATATATATATATATATGTATATGTGTATATGTTTGTGTGTCTGTTTGTCCCCCCCCCAGCATCGCCTGACAACCGATACTGGTGTGTTTACGTCCCCGTAACTTAGCGGTTCGGCAAAAGAAACCGATATAATAAGTACTAGGCTGCCAAAGAATAAGTCCTGGTGTCGATTTGCTCGAATAAAGGCGGTGCTCCAGCATGGCCGCAGTCAAATGACTGAAACAAGTAAAAAAGTAAAAGAGTAAGAGTAATATTATATGTAGTATATAATCTCTATCTATCTATCTATCTATCTATCTATCCCCCTTGTCAGTATATGAAAATATCCTTGCATGCGGCTCTAAGGGTTTTTAACTCTTATTTCTAGTAATATGGGTGCTACCGGGCACCCTCAATCACAATTAGTGACAATTGAATTTTCCTTTTTGATTTCACATTGCGTATAGCTGCCTTCCATACTTCACACACAAACACACGCACACACACACACACACATATATATATATGCGAGTGTACATTATAGGGGTGGATGGGGAACGAAATTAGTTGAGCAAAACTGTACCTTACAAATATCTATATTCTCATCCGAGTCATCTCCCGTTACGTCATGGCCCACTGCTTTTTATCCATCATGACATCGATATATATTAGTCGAAATACTGCGGTCGATATAATCGGCTAAAATGCTTCCAGTTGTGCCCCAGCATGGCCACAGGTTATTGACTGATATCAAATAAAGCATAATAGAACAGAATTGATGCAGCAATTAAATGTTTCCCAAGACGCTATATTCCACTTTTCATTGAAATTCTAAACGGTGACAAGAAAATCACTTGAATTAATCGTAATTAGAAAATTCCCAATGTACAGTAGAATTAAACCTACTGTTTAAATGCTTTCAAAATCCACATCTATCTATTACTCCGCTAACTCTCACAGTACATTAGACATAGGTGCATGATCAAACACAAAATCAATTAAGCGCTATTGATATATTTTTGATTTCCTTCCAAATATAGTCATCAGAACTGCGTCCATCATAACTTTCACAATAACAGCTGTGGCGGTGATCGAAACTTTGAATAAGCATCGATCGAAGATTCAACTCCAATAGTTTGCTCTCAATCATAATTGAAACATATATAATTAAATTATTTTCACTATATGTGTTTTCTATACTTTCATATGAACTTTTCACTTGCACCATTGGGTGCAATTTTGTTGTTGTTATTGGTTATTCATCTCCTAATCAACTTTACTTGAGCTGTCCTTCGATCAAAGACGTTCCGCAGATGACCATTCCATCTATATTTTCGGTTCCTTTGCACCCCAAGTTACACCATTCAATGTGTTTTTTTTTCTTAAGACACCAGTCAGGTTGCGGTTTCAAGAGGAACTTAATCATTTCTACCAGATCAAACGTCCATATACGGTTTCCTTTCTTTTGTTGATGTTTATCTCCACGTCAACACTGACCGAGCGAACCAGTGATTAAAGACATCCAAGCGTGGCAACCCAATCTTTTCGTCTCTGTGCAAAGAACCTAAGATTATATTATCCAGAATATTTTCCTTTAAAACGGTAACATGGGATTTAGGGAGATTTGGTTTCTATTTCTGGCAGGTCGAAAGACCAAACACAGGCTCTCTCCTTGGCTCATCTTATTGTGTTCTGGAAGTGCGTTGAATATTGATTGTAAGAAGAGTGAATTACATTGAAATTTGTGCTGTGCAGTGGGAAAAGTGGGATGAGGGAGTTCCGGTTCCTGTGTTATTTTAGTGTTTCTTTTAGTATGTGCTTTAGTGATATTTCTATCATTAGGTCATTTGTAGTGAAAATTTCATAGCATTAAGAAATAATTATAGGAAATATGTTGCATGTGGTTTTCGATCCCATTGTATTCTAAGTATCCTGATGGTATCCAATAGGACTATACGTTCCGCTTGTTTCGTCCATGTGCTTTCGATTATAATTTCGTGGATGATGAAGTCCAGGCGTGCTCTGAGACTGACACATTTACAAAGATTACTCGTCGACCACAACTACGAATACGGTGGTGAACATTTGAGTGACGTATCTGTCAACTTCTCGTGGTTTTGACCAAACTGTAATCCTGCATCTATCGCTTAGTATTTGAATTTTGTCAAGTAGATATTGCATTCCGTTATATGGTAAATAAAGGCCAGCGGAAAGTTAGGTGTAGCGTACTATAGAGGATTAGTGGAGGATATGAACAACAATGGTCTAGTAACGATTCTAAGCGCCAACGAGGACAGTGAGAGTAATCTCGTCTGATGAACTTTCAAGTTGGGGATTATGGGAAATTTCCGAAAACACTGGCAGTTCTAGAGATTGTCTTCACCTGTTCGAGATGAACTATATGGATATGACTGTATTTGTAGGACTGAGTAAGTCACATGAAAAATATATTAAATATCTACCAGAAAATCACGTTCAAAAAATTTTAAAACAGATTAAGAATTGAAGAAATTATATAGTGTGGAACCTATCGTGGGCGTAGAAGATATAGTATGCATAAAGAGAGGATCTACTGATGCCTCAGATGAGCTTCACTAGAGGTGGTTATTAACTGATTATATCCGATGAGGTCTAGTCCTTGTAGCTGTGATGGTTTGTAAGCTTCAATGATCCTGAGACCTATGCCAGTAGAGTACAAGGTCCTAGTAGGGTCTGGCATAATGTACAAGCCAAACGCTATAGGCCAGACTTCTATGGACCATCCATTCCCAGAAATATTTGGTTAGACATATACCTAGAAAGAAAGCAAAGTTACTGGGGCATCGATGACAATTCAAGAACCAACAAAACCTGGAAGAGGAAAAACTTCTACCCAAGGAAACGTTTGACATGATGCAGCAAAATCCGGAAGGAGGCCTTACAAACAGCTGGCGTTGGGGTAGTGGAGCAGAGCTGAAAAAGCAGAGAAGGAACTGGAGAGATGTAGAAAAGAGAGTCTGGAGTCGAGTGCAGTGTGGAAAAGTAACAGATGGCCTATTCTCCTTATGGATCGAAGGGCTTAAGATATCTCACCAGTAAAATAAACAGAAAGAGAAAACAGAGAGAATGTTGGAAGAGTGTGTGAATATGTTGGAGTTTACACGTTTGTAGATCATTCGAATAGCTCTCTTTTGGATGTGATCTGTAGCAACAGTATAGAATCAGATATATACGAAGTATTCGGTTATGGGCTTCACTTCATCATTGAGTAAACGGTATCTGTCTGCAGCAGAAGTATTTTATGTCCGTGATAAAAGAAAATGGAACATTTTAGAAACGTCTAATTTTTCAACCAACACCCTTTCTTAATTAGGAAATATTTGTGTTTTGCGTTTGCCTGTTTACAGATATCTTATTCTTTAAACAGAACACAAAGATAAAAGTTGCCTTTTACCGAATCATGCCCACTCTCATCTTTTGGACATCTAGAACTATATAATTGTTCAACAGGGTCTTATATTGGCGTCTTTATCAACTCACCAATATAAGATTTGAGGGCGATTAGGTTTCTATTTTTAACAGCTTGAATCACCATATTCACGTTTTCTCTAAGCTGAAAATGGGTGTTTAACAGTCTTAATTGATTCGGCATATATATCAAGACATAGAATTGACGTCGTAAGAATTTATAAGCCTTCGAGAGGAAGTGGAATAATTCTTCTTTTCGAATTTGTTCTCGAGGTATATATAAAGCTAAAACTAAGAGCATGTAAATAGTGAATTCAAAGCCCTTTGAGATAGAGAAAGCCGAAGGCGGCCGTTGGTCATAAACCCACATCTGAAGACATGATAGGTAGAACGCCTGTCGTGTTCATAGGAGATGTGGGTTCGAGTTCTACGAATACCCATCGATTTTCCCCCAAAGGGTTTTTCAAACTAATTGTATTCACTTGCTAACGTTTCTTATTTCTTTATTGCCCACAAGTGGCTACACACAGAGGGGACAAACAAGGATAGACAAACGGATTAGTCGATTACATCGACCCCAGTGCGTAACTGGTACTTAATTTATCGACCCCGAAATGATGAAAGGCAAAGTCGACCTCGGCGGAATTAGAACTCAGAACGTAGCGGCGGACGAAATACCGCTAAGCATTTCGGCCGGCGTGCTGACGATTCTGCCAGCTTTCCGCCTTTGGACTGTCAAATAATGGCGATGACGGCGACAACTACGACGACGGTGAAGAAGAAGAAGAAGAAGAAGAAGAAGAAGAAGAAGAAGAAGAAGAAGAAGAAGAAGGAGAAGAAGAAGAAGAAGAAGAAGAAGAAGAAGAAGAAAATGATGATGATGACAAAGACGATCATAATGATGACGACAGTGATGCTAGAAGTGGTGGTGATTGAGGTAGTAGTGGCTATGGTGGTGTCGGTGGTAGTGGTTGTGATTGAGGGATTAGCTTTGGTCGGGCCGATGCCATAATGCAGTTGGTGATGGTGGTCGTGATGCTGCTGCTGCTGTTGCTGGTGATGATGATCATGGTAGTGGTGGGGGTGGTGGATGGTGGTAGTGACGATGATGATGATGGCGACAACGACGGCGTAGGCGTTGGCGTTGGCGTTGGCAATTACGTTGATAATCCTGTCATTAAACACAGAACTAAACAAAACGCCTCGTTACATGTTTCTCTTCCTTGTCATCTTTCTCCCCCCCCCTTCCTGGCCCCTCACTCCTTCCTCCC
>NC_068988.1:23833408-23834503 GCF_001194135.2 Octopus bimaculoides | reverse complement strand
TATATATATATATATATATATATAGAGAGAGAGAGAGAGAGAGAGAGAGAGAGATAGATATATATATATATATACATCTGTCTGACTATCTATCTATCTATCTATCTATCTATCTGTCTATCAATCAATCAATCTATCTATCTATCTCAATTTATTTAGTGCTCCTTCTAACTCTACATAACCACACTTTCCCAATTTCACACATACACCGCTCGATGTTTATGAAAACGCCCTTCCACCTCACCTCACCTCTCTCCCCAAATTTTCTTCCTTTAATTATCTTTCATTCCATCACCTCAATTCTCATTTCTCTCTCTCTCTCTCTCTCTCTCTCTCTCTCTCTCTCTCCCACTTTCTCTCCCACACACTTTCCTTCTCTCTCTGTCTTTCCCTTGAAATTCCCTTTTTCCTTACATACCTTTCATTAAATAAATGCCCTTGACTTTTTCTCTCTCACTTTCTCTCTCCTTCTCTCTCGTTTTCTCTCTCTTGCCCGCTCTTTCTTTCTCTCTTGCCTTTCCATTTTCATGCATCTTTCTTCATTTGTCTCCCTATTTTGCTCGCCTTTCCTCCTTCTTACAACTCTTTAAATATTCTCTTTTTCTCTTGTTTCTCTCCAGTTTTTGAGCCCTCTCCCTTAATTCTCTGTCACTCTCTCCGTCTCCCTCTCTCTCTCTCTCTCCCTCCCACTCCCACTTTCCGCCTCTCTGTATCATCTTTTTCATTCTTCCCTGATACAACCAACCTTTATCCGTTTCTCTATATCCCTATCTACATTTCAACCAATACTCTCTCTCTCTCTCTCTCTCTCTCTCTCTCTCTCTCTCTCATAACCATACCAATTCTCCCTCTTTCCTTCACCACCATCACCACCACTACCACCAACGCCACCACCGCCACCACCGCCGATCATTCTTCGTTCTTCTCTCTCCACTCTGTCAGTCTCCTTCTCTTCTTCTCCCTCATTCCTCTCCATCGGGCTTCCACTTACCCAACAACACTCAATTCTCAATACACAACAAAACCAAAACCAAATTTTCATCCCTCTTCTGTACTTGCCCATTAAAAAGAAAGATAAAAACTTCTCTTTATGTC
>NC_068988.1:23829607-23832506 GCF_001194135.2 Octopus bimaculoides | reverse complement strand
ATATATATATATATATATATATATACATATATTCACATATGCACTTATACAAGCTTGTACTCGCATACATACATACATACATACATACATATGCATATACACATACACACACATTCTCATTCTTGCAATTTCTCTGATAACAAAAATTGTTGATACCACCTTTAATATCGATAAGCCATCCACCACCTCTATGACAACCACTACCATTATCACTAACACCACCGTCAGCATCCCCACCACCACCACAACCACCTCCACCACCTCCACCACCTCTTGCACTACCAATATCTTCAGCTCAGACAATACCATTATTAACACTTCAATCGATCTATTCCACTATCAATACCATCAATATTAATATAAGTATCACTGGCGCCACCACCACCATCATTATAGTCTCCACTTCACACCAATGAACTCCCACCAATGAGGAAACATATAGGCCAGTGGTTCTCAACCAGATTTCATATAGCCCCTAAGGGTCCATATAATACTTTTTTTTTTGGCGGAGGTCGATACAATATTTAGTAAATTAGGGATCCATATAAGTATTTTTAAGAGCTCATGAAAAAATTTTGCTTTCGATGTGTGCATTGGTATGTATAGCAAGAAACACCTAAGATGGGGGGTTTTTTTCTGTAATATTTTACATATTTCAATCTACGCAAATGAATGTGTGAAAAACAAAATAGGAATTTTGAAAGAAGTTTCTAGAAAACTAGGTTTTAAACAACGAAATGGCTATGAGAGTCCTTCTGAATAAAATAGTACTCAAAGGGGCCCATAGGTAAAATATGTTTGAGGACCCCTGTCTAGGCAGTGACTGGACCTGTTAGAAATAGCAAACAATCTTACCCCGGATTGTACCCTATCATCATAAAGGGGCGGAACACATTGAATAATGTTATTCAAGTTACAGTTAACAAACAAAAGAAAGGGCAAGGGTCACGGTTGGAACGCAATTATTCTTAGCTCTGCAGGAATAGGGTTGCTCGGTGGTTAACTAGTTGCTGCGACAATAACAACAAAAAAACATTAACGATAAAGTATTATTCCTTAAGTAGATATAAGCATATTGTCACAGATTAAAAGAAAATTAACCTTAATTATTCTTCCTCTCAAATGATGTTTTAGATGCGAAGATATGGAGATGAATGTCTCCAGTAACCTTCCAAGATGTCACTGACAGAAATATCCGCTAAAAATCAGCGAAATCAATCACTGACTACTGATGTAAACAGTGGGACCACATATTTGGTGATGTTGTTCTAAATGCATTTTGTCTAATAAGAATCAACAACGAGCTGGCAGAATCGTTAGCGCACCGGGCGAAATGCTTGGCGGTATTTCGTCTGCCGTTACGTTCTGAGTGCAAAATCCGCCGAGGTCGACTTCGCCCGTCATCCTTTCAGGGTCGATAAATTAAGTACCAGTTACGCACTGGGGTCAATATAATCGACTTAAACCCTTTGTCTGTTCTTGTCTGTCCCCATTATGCTTAGCCCCTTGTGGGCTATAAAGAAGTAAGAATCAACAACAAAGATGTAGGTGATGGGATGATAAGCCTTTGATCGTAGATTTGATGAACCACTTCCAAAACAAAAATAGCAGCCGTCGCCTCAACGACATTACTTCCATTAACTAACGTTACTAACATATTTCCATTAGCCATTTATATTTTCGCCTGTACTGGCCTCGTAATGCTACTTTACGTTGATGTTAAATTGACAATCAAGAGCATTTGGCCTAGAGGTTAAGGTGTAATTCGATCTAAATGTCATGAGTTCAGTTCCTGGACTGGGTGGTTCGTTCTGTTCTTGAAAATCATACTTCCTCTCGCATTGTCCTGCGCTCAATTCGACATCACACACGTGATGCACCATGTACGTGTTCAGGCAATGTCGTTTTGATGGCGGGAGTGGATTAAAGCACAGCACATACACTTGACCATTAAAAACGTACCACTTGCGAAGATTGTTCATCAAGAAACTGCTGAACCGTCTTTCTCGGATTACGAGGGACTTTCCATCAGAAATCAAAATAATAGCAATTGGGGAATGTGCGGAAGAGTAGAAAATAACGATGGCGTGACGCTCTCAACAATGACTTCTTCAGGAATCGTAGTATCAATTTTCCTCCCTTTATATCCTTTTTTCACGGGGGTCAAGTATGCAAAGAAAGTTGTCAGCCTATTCATGCTTTCCTATTTCCGGGATCGACAACTACCGAATAAACTAAGAGGGACATATAAGTAACTTATTACAACCAATGTATTCTGCTTTAAGTTAAACCCAACATGTGTGTAATAAATCACAAACAATCGTTTACCGGCAACTTCACAATATGAACGTTCAGACAGATCACCAGCGGTATATTGCATATGAGAAAACTATCGTTAAGCATCCTTGCAGAAGTGATTGCGATGCGTTTATATACATACAATTTTATTTATTTGTCTCCAGTTCATGGTGTTGCAAATTGATCTAACAAACATATTTTTGAAACGATCTAACAAAAGTTGTAAATTTGTTTCCCCGAAATATTATAGCCATTGTAAATCCTTTTCTAAGATATCTTACAGCGTACCGCAGCTCGTATACAATCCACCAGATACGAGTATTTAGATGAACATGAATTGGTCCCAAGACACAGATTAATACGTCTCTGATATGTAGCTACAGTTCATAAGAACAAGACAGATGAAAGTATCATTAATACAACCAAACAATACATAAAGAAAACCGCTAATATATAATAGTGAATTCGTCTACAAGTGTTTGTCACGAAACAGCCAGACTTTTTCATTTTCTTTTTACTGTTAACAAAAGGATACGGTAATATACTTACTTCTAAAGTGTACAACGGTGTGTGTGTGTGTGTGTGTGTGTGTGTGTGTGTG
>NC_068988.1:23825644-23828144 GCF_001194135.2 Octopus bimaculoides | reverse complement strand
ATAAGATTCTTTCTGCTCTTTACATTCTGAGTTTAAATGCCACTGGTGTTGACATTACTTTTCATCATTTTCGAGTTGATAAATAAATACCTGTAATAAAGATGGCTTGCCAATATAACATGGCAGTCCTGGTTTAGGACTAGTGTTGCTGTAATTTAGCCCCAGGGGACATCGTCTCCAGGTGGCTATACGACACGATCTGTGTCCTTATATTTTCGAACAAGGGAATCTAGCACCCCCACTCAGCTCCAAAACAATAACAGTATATCGCGATTTCTGGGTTATTTCCATTCATCAGAACAGAACAATTGTTCGGCTGGAGACGATATCTCCTGGAGCTAAATTACGGCAACATTAGTCCTAAACCAGGACTGCCATGTTATGTTGGCAAACAATCTTTACTACAAAGTACTGTTGTTGAATACCTCAATAAATACCTGTTGAGCACTAGTGATGACATAATTGATTTCCTCTCCTCTTAAAATTGCTGGCATTGTGCCAAAATAAGAAATATTTATGATAAGGTAAACAATACGATGGTTACAGAAAGAATACGTTTGATCGTATGTTACGAAACTGTCACAACGTAGTTACTAATTAATAACAGACCCAATACATCCTGTAATAAATTGCTGATAAATTGACACTGATAACAAACTAAAACCTGGATCACGGACGAAAAAGTTGTAAGACCCTTGAGATCCTTTAACTGTAAAATTAGATGAAAGACAACAGAAACATTTGAAACTGGACCATGACTCACACTACACAATGAGGACCACAATCGAAGACCGAATGACTAAAACAAGTAAAAGATCAAAGAAAACAACTCCTGTCCAGCAACTCTACTGAAAATCAACGTCGCTGATAACAACATCGACCTTACAACAATAAAACCTACTTTATATAGCTTCCTTGAGCCCGCCCGTCGATGATCTCTGGTAACTGCAATGAAATGTGAGTGCTTCAGTGATTGGTTTGGAAGCGGTGGTGTCGAGAAAGTTTTACCAGCTTTTGAGAACTAATCATTCTGTTTCGCATATCGGTGATCAATGAAACCCGTGACGTTTGATTATGGCGGCATGTCAACGGCGTACACATGTGAGAACCGGAGAAAATTGCTCTCTTTTGTATGTCCATGCCCGTGAAAATACATCGGAAGTGTCCGTATATTTCACTGTCACAGACGCACGTGATTTCTCGACATCTGCAATATTATGTAAGACTTCTGTTTATTGTTCCAATAAGTTTACGTCAGTTGCGCCAAAACCAAACGACTGAGACATACGTTTCCCAACTTTGCTAAATTCGAGAAATTCTTCGGATAATTTCCATGTTACAAGAACCCTTGACATGAAGCTTATACATTGATCTTTCTATTTTCTGAAATAGTAAATAGTATTTAAAATATTTGGCATAAATTTAATCTAACCTAAAACCGTGTTTCGATCAAATTTCCTTAAAATTCCATATAAAGCAGTTATTTTCGCGTAGGTTGAATTTATTATCTACAGTACCAGTATTTCCGTAGCTTGGGAAATATTCTGTTAAATGACTTCAAAATGCATTCGCATGTTTATATATCAATAGATACACACACGTATTTATACATGTGTGTCTAGGCGTATACGTACGCGTGTACATACATACATACATACATACATAACACACAGGCGCACGCACACACACAAGCACATAACGTGCATTCTAGAAGTTGTCAGACATTTTGAGTAGAGAACTGAATTTCAAAGAAGTACAAATCTCTAATCTCCTTCAAAGTATAAGACGCTGACTTCAATACAATTGTTATAGCGCTTCCGCCACCCCGTGAAGGTTCCATTGAATTTCTCCAAAGTAAAGATGTCCAGGACCCATGTCACAACCGCCTTCATCTTCTTCTTTAGCTTTGGGAACACTCAAAACCACAGGGAACATAATCTGGATTGTAGGGAGGATGAGGGACAGTTTCTAAGCCCATCTTTGTCAATTAGTTGGTTACGAGTATGAACTTGTTGATTGGAACATTGTCCTAATGCAGATGCTCTGGCTTTGTGCGACGGAATTTATTCCTGAATTCCTTCAAAACCTCTGCAAAGTACCATCTGGTTAACCATCTGGCTAGAGGAAACCCAATGATATAGACGATTCTCTTGCTGTCGAAAAAGCTGATCATCATCAGCTTCCTAATAGATTTGCTTTCCTGGCCTCTTTTGCCAACGAAAAACTGATGTTCGCTTCATACAAGTTAATCCATAGGCAATCAGGAACATCTCATAATTTCTATTGTGTTTTTGTCTAGTTTCACAAAAAAACTTTATTGCATAGCAAGATTCCAAATCGTCTTCCCGACCCGACTAAGTTCTGCAAAGTAGTCGGCTGTAATAAGCAGTGTTTACTAGGGTATGGAGTGTTCAAAATGCTGTTACATCCCTCTCATTCAATCTGGAAAAGCAAAAGTTGGCAAGTCAGCTTATTAGATGCATAGTAATGCTATATATAT
>NC_068988.1:23820210-23824203 GCF_001194135.2 Octopus bimaculoides | reverse complement strand
ATATATATATATATATATATATATATATATATAAAAAGTCGTCAGAATTTTGGAAAAAAACTTCTTTCATTTATTTTATACTTTTATTTCCATAATAGCGCTTTAGTTCGTCATTCGAACTTGTCAAATGTAATTCTGTGAAAATACAGAAATCTTGCTTATTCATAAAAAACATGTTGTTTTGGGATTTTGCTTATAGGCGAACATTGCTTTTGTTTTGTTTTTTGCGGTGAGGCTTTGGAGACAATGGAAGATGGATAAGCAGATAGACAGACAGACAGACAGACAGACAGACAGATACATAGATAGATAGATAGATAGATAGATAGATAGATAGATAGATAGATAGATAGATAGTTAGATAGACAGATAGATTGACAGTCAAACAGATAGAGAGATGGGTAGGGTAAAAGAGAGAGAGAAGGGCTATTCATTTTCCTATCCACCACTTTAATTGTATTGAAATGGTCTAATGACTGAAACAAGTAAAAGAAGAAAAGAAGAAAAGATGCCCAGCATATCAGACCCTTATAAAGATGGTAACCTATCATTCTTCATTCTGAAGATTTTACTGTTCGGCTTTTTCTGTTCGGCTGTTCAATGTACAAGTGCAATTGGCCTTCCTCTTTAGATCGATGTGACCTTCACCTTTGAAGACGGTAGTGTGGGACTTTAAAGAAGTTGGTTTGCAGCTATCGAGCAGGCTTTTGAACCGCGACGGGCTTCATCAATAGCTAAACAGAAAGAAAGAAAGAAAGAAAGAAAGAAAGAAAGAAAGAAAGAAAGAAAGAAAGAAAGAAGGAAAGAAAAAAGTAAGAAAGAAAGAGTTAGGTAGATATTTCTTGGAAAGAATGCATCGCTGTAAGAAATTTGAAAATATCTAAGAAATACGGTCATCGCCTGTGATACATATTCAAGAAATGCTTACATAAACCATGGCGGAATTAGAACGCAAAACTTAACAATCTGGCATATGTACCGCAACGCATTTTCCCCCATATTCTAACGCAATATATTCGACAAGTATTTTATGTTATCGATCCTAGAAAGATAAAAGACAGTTAAAATCGCGGTGGGATTTGAACTCAGAAGGTAAAACCCGACACAAATACAGCAACACGTTTCTTCTTCTGTTTTCTTTTTTTTTGTTTTTTGTTTTTCACCAGCATTCTAACACTGTGTCTTTCATAGGGAAGAACCAAATCCTTAAGGATCCTTGTGTGGTTTGGAAATGGCAGAACATATTGTCATGTTTAATATACAGTTTCTTCTCGTTTTAACACTTGGCGACATATTTTAAAGCTAAAACTTTCACACGCTATCACTTCTGTATCTATTACGCTGATTTGAAAAATTAATAATTTAATAATTCAATCACGCAATGGTTGGTGTTAAGATCGCTGTTTCCATTATCTCCATCTTAGCATCTGCTCAAATATATATATCTTCGCTACATTTATTATCATTAATGCACTCCTTCGTTATACTTATTGTCATTTATTAACGAGTTCTAGAAAGGCTTTGTATCACAACTTGAATGACAAATACAATGCAGAACGTTCTTAAAACCTTATGGCTTTAAATTTAAACTTCTTCCGCGAACATTAGTCATTGAACTTCCTAACAAAAATCTATTAATTGAAACTCGGATCATAATTTTTCACCACCATTCTTGTGACATTTTTCTTTTAATCATTTATTTTCTTAATTTTGGGGAGGGATTATATTACTTTCTGTATTTCAACCATGCTACAAATCGTTACTTAAACTATGTAATTTATTTTTATTGTGATATATCTTAGTGTTAGTTCTATGAATGTGCGTATATACATACTTACATACAATCATGTGTGTGTGTGTGTGTGTGTGTGTGTGTGTGTGTGTGTTTGTATTATATTATATCATATTTGTGGAGGCGTGATGGCCCAGTGGTTTAGGCAGCGGACTCGCGGTCATAGAATCGCGGATTCGATTCCCAGACCGAGCGTTGTGAGTGTTTATTGAGCGAAAACACCTAAAGCTCCACGAGGCTCCGGCAGGGGATGGTGGCGAACCCTGCTGTACTCTTCCACCACAACTTACTTCCTGTTTCCGTTGTGCCTGTAATTCAAAGGGTCAGCCTTGTCACACTGTGTCACGCTGAATATCCCCGAGAACTACGTTAAGGGTACACGTGTATGTGGAGTGCTCAACCACTTACACGTTAATTTCAAGAGCAGGCTGTTCCGTTGATCGGATCAACTGGAACCCTCGTCGTCATAAGCGACGGAGTGCCAACAAACAAACATATCATATTATAAAGGCGCGAGCTGGCAGAATCGTTAGCACGCCGGACGAAATGCTTAGCAGTATTTAGTCTGCCGCTACGTTCTGAGTTCAAATTCCACCGAGGTCGGCTTTGCCTTTTACCCTTTCAGAGTCGATAAGTTAAGTACCACTTACGCGTTAGCGTCGATGTAATCGACTAACCCCCTCTCCTAAATTTCAGGCCTTGCGTCCATAGTAGAAAGGATATCATATTATATGCGTGTGTGTATGTATTTATTAAGAAGATAAGGTGCACAAAAAGAAGACAGCACGGAAGGGACAAGTTTTAACAAATGCTGTATTAGTTTAATATATTTGTAATATTATGTATGGTATGTATGCATTTGTGTGTGTACAAGTATATATGTACGTGCGTGTATGTAGTGTATATGTATATATATATATATGTGTGTGTGTGTGTGTGTGTGTCTGTGTATGTGTGTCTGTGTGTGTGTGTGTGTGTGTGTGTAAAGAGGAAGCGATAGAGACAATAGAGAGTGATGATAGACTGATAGACAAATAGATGGATATATATATATATATATATATATATATATATATATACATCCAGTCTCTTTCGTGACGTCTTTGAAGCTATAATTGGTAGCACAGCAGATCTTAGAGCTTATGAACAATTATTCCGATGATCTCTGTTCATTTCTAGTTGTAAAGATTTATAGAGTATCTTGTCCGTCAATGGTAGGTCTTATGGCAATTTAGACTAAATTAATCTATACAAAATTTTATATTGTGAATTAAGCCAACTAAATTTATTACACTTGGAGTAAGTGCGTAAAGAAATATACACAATCAATTCTGGTTTTCAATAATACAAGAATGAAAGCAGCTAACGACACGCAACCGGGCAAAGATCACAAAACGTTATTTCAACCGATGTCAATTCAGATGGTCAATTCGTACAATTGACTGTCGGGAGTATTCTTGTCAATAAGATGAAAGTATTAGACTCTTGGCCAAGGAATAACTGTTACCTTTCATTTGTTTCTGTCAACAAACTGCGGCCACGCTGGGGCACCACCTTGAAGGGTTGAGTCGAACATAGAGACCCCCGCCCCTCTATTTATCTTTAAGTCGGGTAAGCATTCTATCATACACTTTTGGCGAACCACTGCGTTACGGGGAGGTAAAGTAACCAGCACCGGTTGTCGATCGGTTGTGGTGATGGGATAAGCAAATACAGACACAAATACATGCATTTACACACGCACACATATATACATATATATGTGTGTGTTAAGTACCAGTTACGCATAAGGCCAGCGATTTTGCAAGAGGTGCTAAGTCGTACTCAACTGGTACTCATTTTATCGACCTCGAAAAGATGAAAGGCAAATCAAGGGCGACGGAATTTCAGTTCGGAAGAAATGCTGCTAAGCATTTAGACCGGTGTGTTAATGATTCAGCCTGACCCTGCCTGTAACAATAGAAATAATAATCCTTTCTACTATAAACACAAGGCCTGAAATAGAAACAGAATTGAAAAGAAGATGCTAATCAAAATAATGATGATGATGATGATGACGACGACGACGACGACGACGATGATGATGATGATGATGATGATGATGATGACGATGATGATGACGATGATGATGATGATGATGATGATGATGATGATGATGATGATGATGACGATGATGATAATTCGTGCATCAATATGTGTGT
>NC_068988.1:23817457-23818467 GCF_001194135.2 Octopus bimaculoides | reverse complement strand
TATATATATATATATATATATATATATATATGTATGTATGTATATACGTGTTAATGAACACACATATATCCTTTCCCTGTAAATGAGTCCATATTTCTGACACAGATAGACATATCACACTAAAAAATAACCACAACACCTTCATAAAACGATGGACGTTTGAGGTTTATGCTTGTTTCTAAATACGCTACTGTTATCTCAGATAAGGAAACCAGCCAAATCTTCGAGAGAACATAGATACCATCTTATTATGTATTTCTAGAAGCTATATATATTTGAAGGAACTATATCTTCATATTGAAACATAAATAATAAAATTATAATTATCTTTTATCTTATACTTGTATCAGTCATTGGACTGCGGCCATGTAATTTTATCTTTTAAGTCTAGTACGAATCGTTTCGTCTAGTTTGCTGAAGCGCTAGACTGTAGGTACGTAAACAAATCGGGACCGGTTGCCAAACGGTGTTGTATATATAAGTGCGGCCAGGCGACGTGTGCGTGCAAGTGTGCTTGTGTGTGCAGGCTCACGTGTTTGTGCAGTCGTGCGTGTGTGTGCTTAGTGGTTAGGGCGTATTCGGCTCACGATTGTAAGGTCGTGATTTCGATTCCTGGTGGCGCATTGTATCCTTGGGCAAGACACCTTATTTCACGTTGTTCCCGTTCACTCACCTAGCAAAAATAAGTAGTACAGTGAAACCTCGGTTCTCGAACGTCTCAAATGTCGAACAAATCGGTTTTCGAACAGAAATTTCGAGATGAAAATGCCTCGGTTATCGAACAAAATTTCGGTTCTCGAACAACATTGCCGAACCGAGCCGACCCATGTTAACCCGATCGGAATCATTTCTGAGTCAAACGCTGTGTGTTGTGCTGTGTTTTTCTTTCCCATTTTTATTGTACTGTGCCTTTTTTTTTTCTCTTCATTAGCCCTTATTCATGGCTCCAAAGAAAGCTAGTAGTGATATTGGTAACGGAAAAAGAAATGTTGAAAGAAAAACAATTGAAA
>NC_068988.1:23814549-23816737 GCF_001194135.2 Octopus bimaculoides | reverse complement strand
CGCCGCCGCCGCCACCACAACCACCGCACCACCACCACCATCACCAATACACAGTGGTCTCTTCCTACATTTACATTAGCTAATTCGCCTCCACTTCAGTTAATGCACCAACACCAACAACAACAACACCAACAACAACAACACCAACAACAACAACACCAACAACAACAACACCAACAACAACAATAACAACAACATAGCCAACCAACAACGACACCATCGTCATCGTATTTTTCTTTCTTTTGTGTTTCTATTCCTTCAGCTTTTTGTTGTTGTTATTTTTTCTTTATACCCCCCTCTTCTCTCAATTCCCTTTTCATTCGTTAATCCAACTCTGCCCCCTTTCTGCTTATTGTCAATCATCTGGATCTTTTAGTTTCTTACATATATTAACGAAGCGACGTTCGCCGGGTGTTTGCACGCATAAAAATAAACACACATACACACGTAAGCACACATGCACACACACCACTCATACGCATACAAGCATACACACACACATACGCACACAGTTATACACACATCACTCATACACATGCAAGCATACACACATACAAGCATATACACGCACACACGCAGGCATAAATTTAACCAATACCAACTGGTAACCATGCAAATATGCATAAATGTGCGCACGGACACGCACATATCTCTGTCTATGCATAAATATATACCTCGTGACGCATCGTCGGTTACGACGCCGAGTGTTCTAGTTGAACTGATCAACAGAACAGCCTGTACCCTTAACAGACACGTGTACCCTTACCGTAGTTCTTGGGGGAGATTCAGCGTAACACAGTGTGACAAGGCTGGCCCCCTTTCAAAAAGTGAGAGAAAGTTGGGTGAAAGAGTACAACATGGTTCGCCACTACCCACTGCCGGAGCCTCGTGGAAATTTAGGTCTTTTCGCTCAATAAACACTCACAACACCCGGTCTGGGAATCGAAACCGCGATCCTATGACCGCGAGTCCGCTACCCTAACCACTGGGCCATAGCGCCTCCACACCCCTTAGAAATTGTAGCCAAAACTTTTGAAAATCCCTCCCCAAGATCTTTAAAGAAGAAAGAAAGATACATAAATATTATACTTCCGGGTATCTTGTAGCAGGAATAGGACAGGATGGCCATGGCTAGAATGCCTTTGATCTATACATTACCGCGTTAGATTTAATCTGGAGCCAAACAACAATCGCATTGTCAGATATACGAGATATTCATTGAAAGATTAGAACAAATACACACGTGCACGCACTTACATTTTTACGTATTCGCCTATGCATACGCGAATACACAAACACACACACACACACACACACACACAAACACTCGCAAAACAATCACGCTAAGATATGCCATAGGACAGAGCACTATCGACTCCAATATGACCTGGACTTGGATCAATGGCTTTCTGAGCGACCAAGAAAATCCCACACACGAATCAATGGAAGCCACCAAAGACAGTCGGATAAAGTAATTGATCAGTTGGCATTAACTTATACATACAACACTGCAAATTGATGTTTGTATAAGGATTTCCATTCATTTAAACATTCTTATCCTCTTTTTAGAGCCGCTGATGGTTGGCTAAATAAATAAGGCGCTCGGTCGGTCGGTCGGTTGGTCGGTCGGTCAGAGAAGACAAAGTAACAGGGAAGATTGTCTGGTGGTGGAGCGATACTGGCGCCGGTAAGAATCGGCCGTCGACGTCCGTAAATATACTTAACAGTCAGCAATCCAAGCCGTGAAGTGTTGCTGCTGCTGCTGCTGTAATTGTTGTTGTTGTTGTGGTTGCTTTTGATGCTGTTGCTGTTTTTGTTGTTGTTGTTGATGCTGTTGTTCTTGTTGTCGCTGCTGCTTCGTCTCATGCACTAAGCAGACGACTTATAGTCAAGTAATCAATGGCATCTCAGCCGTGACAATCATGTATTTTCCTGTGTGCTATGAACCAAGAGCCATATTAAATCCTTTCTACTATAGGCACAAGGCCTGACATTTTGGGGGAGCTGATTCGATCAACCGCAGTACGCAACTGGTACATAATTTATCGACCCCAAAAGGATGAAAGGCAAAGTCGACCACGACTGAATTTGAACTCAACGCAGCGACGGGCGAAATACCATTAAGCATTTCGTCCAGCGTACTAGCGAGTCTGCCAACACACTGCCTTAGTTTATTTATATATATATA
>NC_068988.1:23807956-23814093 GCF_001194135.2 Octopus bimaculoides | reverse complement strand
ACGCGACTGGCTTCTATCAATTTCCGTCTACCAAATCCACTCACAAGGCTTTAGTCGGCCCGAGGCAATAGTAGAAGACACACACTAGGCTTGCAAAGAATAAGTCCTGAGTTTGATTTGTTCGACTAAAGGCAGTGCTCCTGCATGGCTGCAGTCAAATGGCTGAAACAAATATATTAATTAATATTAGTTAACATTAAGGCGGTGAGCTGTCCGAGTCATTACCATACCGGGAAAAATGCTTAGCGGCATTTTCTGACTCTTCGCTCCAAGTTCGAATGCTGCCGAGGTCAACATTGCCTTTCATCCTTTTGGGGTCAATAAAATAAGCACCAGTCGAGCATTGTGGGTCAATGTATTCGACTTAACACCCCCGCCTCAAAATTACTGGACGTGTATCAAAATTTGAAACAAATATTCATGTGATAATACTATCGTTCGCAAGCGATATTTAAGACGAAGATTAAACCAACAAAGCTATTGAGCTACAAACAATATGGCCGCTATGAAATACATCTATCATGCTATGTCTAATCGACACAACAGGAGTGATACGCAACCAATTCTGTAATATCATTGAGAAATTATATATAAAAATAGACATAGTCACGTTTCAGAAAATAGGATCCGTAACCATTGTTAGAGCACAGCACTTGTTAACCTCTAAGATTTTTATTAACCTTAAACAATATTCGTTAAATATATTCGATCATTTTCGTTAACGATAAATGACTTTGTTCAGACTAAATAATTCTATGCGTGTTTTGATGTATTGTTTACGCACTCAAGTTCTTGTTAATAGTGATTATCTTTATTAATCTCGAGGATGTGTGTGTGTGTGTGTGTGTATGTGTGTGTGTGTAAGAGGGTGTCTATATGGGTTTATGTGTCCGTGCGCTTTATCCAAGTTGTGCGAATTCTGGTTCTAAGAAAGGAGATTCTTGACATATTACTCAAAGAACTGATGAGGAGGAGGATAATGATGATGGACGAGGAGGAGGAGGAGGTGAGTAGTAGTAGTAGTAGTAGTAGTAGTAGTAGTAGTGGTTGTGGGGGGTGGAGGAGGAGGAGGACAATGATAACGCTAATCCTTTGTCCTACAGGTACAAGGCCTGACAAACAAGGACAGACAAAGGGATTAAATTGATTGCATCGACCCAGTACGTAACTGGTACTTAATTTATCGACCCCGAAAGGATGAAGGGAAAAGTCGACCTCGGCGGAATTTGATCTCAGAACGTAAAGACAGACGAAATACCTATTTCGTTATTGCCCACAAGGGGCTAAACATAGAGGGAACAAACAAGAACAGACGAACGGATTAAGTCAATTACATCGACCCCAGTGCGTAACTGGTACTTAATTTATCGACCCCGAAAGGATGAAAGACAAAGTCGACCTCGGCGGAATTTGAACTCAGAACGTAACGGCAGACGAAATACCGCTAAGCATTTCGCCCGGCGTGCTAACGTTTCTTATTTCTTTAATGCCCAGAAGGAGTTAAACATAGAGGGGACAAACAAGGACAGACAAAGTGATTAAGTCGATTGCATCGATACCAGTGCGTAACTGGTACTTAATTTATCGACCCCGAAAGAATGAAAAGTAAGGTCGACCTCGGCGGAATTTGAACTCAGAACGTAGAGACAGACGAAATACCGTTAAGCATTTCGCCCGACGTGCTAACGTTTCTGCCAGCTCGCTGCCTACTAAAAGTTTCTAAGCACTGGAAGATCTGGTTAGACCAAGCGATGAATTAAATTTATTCAAGAACAGTATTAGTCACAACCAATGTGCTTCAACACTGCTCCTATCAACCAAATTTACCTCAGTCGTCCCCCATATATGTTTATCCTGAACTTATGTGCAAAAGCGTTTATTCAAGTCGGGACCGAACTAGAAACCAGATAGCTGCAAAGTTTACTTCTTAATCGCTCGCTGTTGAACCACCTGGATTACTTGCAAGAGGCTTTGTGGAATGATGCATAATTAATTGCCGCCTCTACTATGCCTCTACTACTGCTTACTTAAGATTGTGTTACTGGTATCGCTGGTGCTGTCGTTTCTAGTATTGTTTCAGCTGTGTCTACGTATACATTTCTGCCACTGAAGTTGCTACTGTCAACAGCAAACACGCTGATTTGCTGTTAATTTATGACATATTCTAAAAATTGAATAAATGTAGCATAATGGAGAGTTATGTAGTCTTGTGATGATGGAGGTATGCGTGCTTGTGTGTGTGGGGTTTTTTATTTTTATGACTTTGTTTATTGATGTATATCTACGGAGGAATATGGTACAAAGACCATGATTAGAGAAGACGTGGTGTTTGTGTTTGCATGTATACAGGCTTATCTATATATATGAATATGGTACAAAAGTATGCTTGTCTATACTCTATGTATATGTTATATATATTTATTTAACACCCCAGCAAGAGCTCGCATTCTCTCTCTCTCTCTCTCTCTCTCTCTCTCTCTCTCTATCTATCTATCTCTCTCTCTCTCTCTCTCTCCCTCTCTCTCCCTCTCTCCTCTGCTGGAGCATGTGTTGTAAAAGTGAATGCGTATGTGTGTGTCTGTGTGTATTAGGAATATGGGGGTATGTCTGTATAAGTCCGCAAATGTATGTGTATGTACTCGGCTGTGTTGGATGTGTTACCGTTGCATATTTACGGTTGTTATACGCATGCATATGAACATGCGGGCACACACACGCATACACATACACAAGTATGCACTCACACACATAATTGATTAAGGAGAGAATTAGCTTACGTGAGATGTAGTTTGGGCTTGTACCAGAACGAAAAACCACCCATAGACAATATCGAGTAAAACAAATACAGGAGAAGCTTTTAGTTAAGTGTAGGCCACTCTAGCTAGCATTCATTGAGACAGAGAATGCCTTTGACAGAGCACCAAGCTCTGTAATTTTATGGTTGCTAGGAAAACTAATGCTGGTGTGGCTGGTGAGAATTATTCAAACCACGAGAAGAGATATCGTCAGCATGGAGAGAGTTAGTGATGAGTTTTGCAAGAAATTTAGCGTGCAACTTGATGTTCCTCGGTGTTAAGTCCTCGGTCTACTCCCGTTCATTATAAATCTCCTGGTCATAACAGGATTTACAGATTGGATTTCTGTGGCAACTTTAGAATACGTGTGACTCAGTTCTCATTGATGAAAATGTAGAACAGAAAGGAAACAAGTTCTATACGTGGAAGCAAAGTAAATTTACGTGTGGTGCTGAAAAGTTCCTGGCTTTAAGGTTGTCGCGAAAGGTCTGGTTAGAATTCTAACCTTCGAAGTTCTTTTACAGGGCTTAGAAAAACTGAAGGATCGCTGAAATAAGTGCGCGAATCGGAGAGGGGAATATGTTGAACAAAACGGTAATTAATTGATCCTCCTGTTTTTTCTTTCACTCAAAGGCAGGAACTTTTTAGCACCTCCACGTAGGAAAAATTAAAAGATGCAAACAAGGAATGGGTAAGGATGCTGTATTCTATGTAATCTATGGATATAGAGTAATTCCTCTACTATCGCGAGTGTTACCTTCCAAAACCTCCGCGATAGGTGAAAATCCGCGAAGTAGGAACAGTACTGTACTGTAAATATATATATTTTTTATTCTATAATTTGTATATTTTTTTACTCTTTTACATGTTTCAGCCAATTGATTGCGGCCATGCTGGAGCACCGCCTTTAGTCGAGCAAATAGACCCCAGGCCTTATTCTTTGTAAGCCTAGTACTTATTATATCGGTAATTTTTGCCGACCTGCTAAGTTACGGGGACGTAAACACACCAGCATCGGTTGTCAAGCGATGCTGGGGGGACAAAGACACACACACAAACATACACACACACATACATATATACATATATACGGCGGGCTTCTTTCAGTTTCCGTCTACCAAATCCACTCACAAGGCTTTGGTCGACCCGAGGCTATAGTAGAAAGCACTTGCCCAAGATGCCACGCAGTGGGACTGAACCCGGAACCATGTGGGTCGTAAGCAAGCTACTTACCACACAGCTACTCCTGCGCCTATATTTAATTTATTATAAATGCGAAACAACATCACAGAGGAATCAACGTAAGCTTAAAAAAGTAACCGCGATAATTGAACCGCAATAGGTGAACCGTGTTATGGCGAGGGATTACTGTAATATAAAATGTGTAATGTACTCACAATTAGGTTGAGAGTGAACGAGTATATTATATGTTGCAAATACATAAAAGTAGCTTACAGCAAGAGAACCCATAAAAAAAAGTGTTCCAGACACTGGCGAGTCTCTCCAAACGTAGTTGATAACGTCTGTTATTTTGGTGTTTTAATTAGAAATAGAAGTGAAATTTCCTAAACCTTAGTAATTAGAGCAAAAACAGGATGACTCAGATCAGGAAGCGACTGCTTCTGCTGGCAGCATAAGGATTCTCTCTGCCTATAGGAAAAATCTCCTCGATGACCTATGCTCTCTTAGGAACGAAAGGTTTAGTAAGAGGTCCAGTCTTAATACACGCATGCACCTATCTAAATTGGAAAATAAAAATCTTTCCTAGTTTCAGTTAATATTGGTTTCAAATTTTGTCACAAGGCCAGCAATTCCGGGGGCGTGAGTATATCGATTACAAAGACCCCAGGTGAGGAAATATTCATTCATATCTGAGCATTCATATCTGTCATTCTGATTCTACATTGAGAATTGAATGAGGAGCATACGTGTTGGAGATAATAATGCTTACCACCTAGCATGATATTTCGAGTAACAATTGTCCAGTTTGATCAAATAGCTGGAGGCCCACGGGTCGAAATCGACGGGAGATCGCAAATCTAAATCACTAGCCCGCTACATTCAAAGTTTCATAATCAGCATCATATCTAATCGACACCTCCAACAACACCACTGTAACTACTACCGCTACATCAAATTTTATACCACCACTACAAAACCAACAATAAACATTAACAACACCAACACTACATGCGGTACCACGACACTCGAGACAACGAATTTGCCTTTTCGAACCAAAAAAAAAAAAGACTCAGCCATTTTTGAATCTTCCTGGCATCTATCTTGGAAAAGGAGATGTCGGATAATGTCTTGGGTTCCCAGGATATAGGAGAATGATAGAAAGATGACATGGTCACAGTTGGCTTACCGTTGATCATAGTTCTGCTTGATCAGAGATGATTAGAGGGGGAGGGTATAACAAACTAACAAGAGCAGTAACGTATTACTGGTATTTCCTTCACCAAAATGCAGCCATGTCTCCACCGCCATTAACGCTATTTCACACGACCAATACTACCGTCAACATTACCACCACCATCACCACCACAACCACCAGGACTACTACCACAACCACCATCACGAACACCACCACCATTACCAACATCATCTTCACCATTACCACCATGAAAGCTACCACCATTACCACAACCAACAACACCACAAACACCACTACTACCACCATTACCACCACCACCATCACCACCACCAACAACAACACCAGAACCAGCACCAACACCACCACCAACACCACCACCATCACAAACACCACCAATACCAACAACTTTGTACTGTTATCATCACTAACATCGCCCTCACCACACCACTAACACTACCATATTTCACCACTCCACCACTTCTACCACTATTATTATCCCACCACTATCACCGCTACCTCCACCATCGCCACCACCACCACAACCACCACGTTTTCACCACTATCATCACTCCACCACAACCAATCTCCCCTATCACCACCACCCTCCCTTACTACCGCCACCGCGACCACAACCCTCACCATCCCCTCTACGTGTGAGTATGGAATGCAACACCCATCTCAAATATCGTTGCAGAGCTTGAGAAAAATCGGCAATTCTCACGTTTAGCTGTTGTGGTTGTTTTTTAATCTGACCTTGATTCGATCTTAGACGGCTGGCTTCTCGCCTCTAATGGGAACCGTTTACTATGTCGCCTGGGAATAGATTCTACTCTTACTAACGATTGAACCTACTTCCCCTCCCTCGTCAACACTAGGTTGGCTTCATCCTCATCCGGGATTTCAGATAGCATATTTGTGATAAGGTGATGTAATCACAGAGCGTGCGCACACACACACACACACAC
>NC_068988.1:23805345-23805956 GCF_001194135.2 Octopus bimaculoides | reverse complement strand
ATATATATATATATATATATATATATACGTGTGTGTGTGTGTGCAGATATACCAACCAACCTTTTATTTAAGCAAACATGATCGATGTATGTTTTTATTCAAAACACTCGCGTATACACGATATGAGACAAGAACAGACACGCAAGAACAGACACGAAAACCCTTGCACACACACACACGCTCACATACACATACACATACATTAACACACACACATGCAGCAACACACGCACATATCAATATGTACACATGCACACATAAACGTACGTCTAGCCAAACGTTCGCACTCATGTAAGTCCAACAGAGATTCACACACGCAATAATGTAGCATATGAGCATACAAATACATAAATGTACAGATACATGGTCATACGCATAGATAGATAGATAGACAGATAGATAGATAGATAGATAGATAGATAGATAGATAGATAGATAGATAGATAGATAGATAGATAGATAGATAGATAAACAGATAGACAGATAGATAGATAGATAGATAGATAGATAGATAGATAGATAGGCAGACAGACGGAGAGACAGGCAGACACATACATACATACATACATACATACATACATACATACATACATACATACATACGCACATAC
>NC_068988.1:23803434-23804932 GCF_001194135.2 Octopus bimaculoides | reverse complement strand
ATGTAAGTATGCACATATATGTATGTATATATGCTGATATATATATATATTATTTATATATATATATATATACATCATATATATATATACATTATATATATATATATATATATATTATTTTATATATATATATATTATTTATATATATATATATATATATGCATTATATATATATATATATATATGTGTGTGTGTGTGTTTGCGTGTGTGTGTGTGTGTATGTATTTTCACTAGAGACGGATTGTGGAAGAGATCTGCAACGTGCTCTCTCCATGTATTCATTATTCTAGGAGAATCTTTAATAACCTAATTTCCATCTTTCGACTTCAAGGGAACATATGATGAAGATTGCGGTCCAAAACCTTGCCGCTATAAGCTATAGAAACTTTTAATGACTTTCCTGTCATATGCTGCCTGTTCTTCCTCAGACCAATTTCTCCACCTAGTGTTTTTCAGCTTCCTGGGTTCTTTTTGCAAGTCTGCTTTCTGAGCCTTGTACAACTTTTCTAGTTGCCCTTTGTTCTTGACGTTCGGGTCAAGAAGCCGTTTATCAGCGAACCTCTTTGTTGCTAAAAGCTCCTTTATCACTGTATAATTGGAATCGAACCAGTCTCGGTACTGTCTCCTCTTGAAACCTAACACCTCTGATCCCATTTTATATATTCTACTCCGGAAAGATTGCTATGAGCCTTCAAACTGAACATTGCTGCATCTCTTCTGAAATAACTGCAAAACTTGTGGTTGTTTTAGCTGCTCTACATCAATTTTCTATGATACTTTTACACCTATACTACGAATTTTCTTGTGGACCCTCTTCTTGAACTTGGCTTTTCTTCAAACCGATACTGCAAGCCAGCAGTAAGTAAATTTAAATTAAGAGCTTTATTCTCTTATACGGGTTGTCCTAATCACGGCTTAGTTTCACAACAGGAGCCCAGTTTTCCCCCACCAACAGTCATGGCTTTGAGAGTGCAGCCAATTAAGAGACTGACATTAACATGACCTGGTTTTATGTCAGAGTGTCCTTCTCTTAGAACAGTTGCCTTCACCACGGCTAATGAGCTCCATCTGCCCACGCACAGAAAAAAATATATATTCATATGTACACATTAAAAGAAAAAAGAAAAAGTGCGATATAAAATTTGAAAATTTTAATTTTTTACAATTTAAAAATGTTTCTTTAATAAAAATAGATAAATACATAGATAAATGAATAAATTCAAGATTACGAATATAAATAAAATAAAATAAAATAATATATATAAATATATAAAAGATATATAAATATATAAAAAAATATATAAAAACGAAAAAAGATATAAAAATATAAAAAGGATATATAAAAATTAATATAAATATATACACACACATAGGTACATATACATACACACCTATATACACATAACGTTAGATAGCCATTGACTACACGAGCTCTTCCGCCCTTTGATATACATACATACACAAATGTATATATATATATATATATATATATATATAT
>NC_068988.1:23797470-23803236 GCF_001194135.2 Octopus bimaculoides | reverse complement strand
ATATATATGCATATATATATATATATATATACACACACACACATATATATATATATATATACATAGGGATGAAGAAATTATGTGAGGTATTATGTTACGGCTGTTTCCGCTATAAAAATGCAGCGCCCTCATACGAGTAGTTAGTTCTTTTTATATCACCTTATGGCTTCATTTTGTACTTCAGTTTTGAAGCTCTGGCGAAGCTATAAATTGATACATAACCACTCAACTATGAGTGTATTTCATCTTATGGCAGAAATAGCTGTAAGCTAATGAAATTCATTACATAATTTCTTGTTCCTTTGTCAAGTATTTGATCTCTTATTACGTTCTGAATTCGACGAACGTTTTTCTCTGAAGCATATGTAATATTGTGTTCTAATACTAAGGTTTTAATATCGTTATGACAAAATGAAATACTCTCGCTTTCTCTCTCTCACTCTCTCACACACACGCACAAAAACATTTATGTACATAGATGTTTGTAAATCAGTTTAGAAGAGAAAAATTGAATTTAGCACATCATTATTATTAATTACAGCTGTTTCGATGCCACTCTATTTTTAAAGCCACTGCACTTAAATAATTTTATGTGAAAAGTTATACAATTATTGCAGTTGACTACTTTGCTTGATTATATCACAAGATTTACATCAAAGGATACGCACTTCCATTGACATCCATCCATACATACATGTATGTAGGAACATACAGCAAAAGACACACATTCACACACACGCACATGCATATATAGATTCAAGTAAATTATAGAAAGCTTTGTGTACTCTTTTTATCGATTCTCCATTGTCTTCTCAGAATATTATAATACATTTGACTGTCTGACTTTGTTATGTTCACTTTTCCCCAATATGTGGTTGCTACTGGTGAAGGCGCATGGCTCAGCGGTTAGAGCGTCGAACTTAAGATCGTGAGGTTGTGAGTTCGAATCCCGGACCTGGTTGCGTATTGTGTTCTTGAGCAAGACTCTTTATTTTATTTTGTTCCTGTTCACTCAGCTGTAGAAATGAGTTACAACGTCACTGGTGCCAAGCTGTATCGGCCTTATATGAAGTGTTTACAATGATGCTACAGCTAGGGCAGAACCTACAATGGTACCATATAACTAATGAACTAAAGATAGAATAAAGCAATTTATTGATTTCTAGCCTTGGAACACGACTGCAAATTTAGCTGAAGAAGAATCGATTATATCGATTCCATGTATTTCACTGATGCTTTATTTTTATCAATCCTAGAAAGATGAAAGGCAAAGCTGACCTTCGCACGATCTGAAGATTCCTCTTGCACTTTGCCAAAATAATTATTTGTTACATTGGTTCAAAACCAGAAATTAAGAAGGCGGGAACACTGATTATATGGACAATTACTGTATTTCCTCACCCGAGAACAATGATTGGTAAGGTTGATCTCATCGGAATTTGAGCTCAAAACGTAAAGATCCGAAACTAAATAGTACGTGGAATATTTGTCAGAGTCCACCAATTCGTATTGGTAAGGCGGCGAGCAGGCAGAATCGTTAGCATGCCGAGCGAAATGCTTAGCGGTATTTCGTTTGCCGTTACTTTCTGAGTTCAAATTCCACTGAGGTAGACATTGCCTTTCATCATTTCAGGGTCAATCAAATACGTACCAGTTACACTCTGGGGTCGATGTAATCGACTTAATCCCTTTGTCTGCCCCCTGTGAGCAATGAAGAAATATATATACAATATTGGTGCAGGCGTGGCTTGCTTTCTAAACACATTATTCCGGGTTCAGTCCCACCGCATGGCACCTCGGTTAAGCTCCTTCTACTGTAGTCCCAGCCCGTTCAAAGTCATTATATATATATAACGTAAGTACACAAGTGTTGTTGGTAATTTTTTTCCTTCCTTGGACTTTTCCATTTTTCTTTCCGACGAAGAGCTACGCTCGAAAAGTCTAACACTTTCTCATTTTTACCGGGCGTCTAACTAATACATTCCATGGGCACGTCCTCTTGTTATTTGTCTTATTGTTTTTGTTAATGTTCGTTTATTCAATTAGACTATATTGCAGGTTTGTTTACGTCGCCGACAAAATCTAGCGGTGGAATAAATACCAGGTTTACGAAAAATATGTCCCGAGGTTGATTTTGTTCGACTAAAATCCTTCACGCCGGTACTCCAGTATGGCCGCAGTCAAATGACTGGAAGAAGTAAAAGATAAACGGTACAAGATAAAAGAATATCGACGCATAGAGTTGGATTTCCCACTAGCACAGACCATTATATCTGGCAAAGTTATTCGAGTTGTTGATATTACAACGATAGATCGATAGTTAATCTGCGTGTCACTGTCAGACTAGTCGTATCTAATCACCACTAGCCGTGTGCACTGACAACGTCTGCCGCAATAACAACAACTGTGAGTGAATCAAATACAGCTTTACATTTATGTTAACAAAATGTACTGTAATGTCTCAGAAAGAAAAATAATGCGCCAGAACGACATTTTAATGTGAATTGGAAATAGCAAATAAAAGTACAGCGTGCACTACGAAGATGGCTGTGCCATTTGTCTTACATTTGGGTTAAATTATGAAGTTTTGAAAAAAGGACCACTGAACTCAACACGCCTTTTCTTTTTTCATCCTCTCTCCATTAATTTCCTCTTATTCCTTTCTGTCGAAGAGCGTAGGCTCGAAACGTAAAAGACTTTTCCATTTTTCCCGAGCGGCAAACTAATACACTTGCTTGTTGTTCCTAAACATGTCTTCATCGGTTACGACGACGAGGGTTCTAGTTGATCCGATCAACGGAACAGCTTCCTCGTGAAATTAAAGTGCATGTGGCTGAGTACTCCACAGACACGTGTACTCTTAACGTAGTTCTCAGGGAGGTTCAGTGTGACACGTAATGTGACCAGGCTGGCCCTTTGAATTACAGGTAAATTTCATTTTTGTCGGCTGAGTGGACTGGAGCAACAGGAAATAAAGTGCCTTGCTCAAGGACACAACGCATCGCCAGGAATTGAACTCACGACTTTTCGACCGTAAGCCGAACACCCTAACCACTGAGCCACGGAAGAATTATTACAAAACTAATTTTCCCACTTTGTAACGATTCTGTAAGAAAAGAAGAACAAACAGAAGAGGAAAAAATAGAATCTGTAAGGTCTGTATGGTCAGTGCTGGAGCATCTCGAATATTGTCGTCCTACAACAAGACAATCCTAGGGTTAAACAACGGAAACAACAACAGTGGAATTCATGATCATACCATATTACAATTACGTCATCATACTAAATGTTGTATCAGTCCCCTTAGATAAATAAATTGTTCCTAGTCGACCTTACAGAGGTAGTTTATATCTTGCGCAGCAGGTTAGATCAATCTTTGAAGTAAAGAGCAAAGTAAACAGAGAAAAGGACGTTCTGTTGGAGAATTAGTGAAGCTAAGAGGAACGAGAATAAAGCAAAATAGAGGCTCATTCATAATTGGATATAACCTAAATTTCCCACTGGGCCTCGCTGTTTATTCTTTTCCACGTACACCTTATAGATCTGAGCAAGCACTGTTTACAAAAACCAGCAGAGAGGCCTCCACGAGATCGCTCTAGCTGGGAGTAAGAGCAGATAAATTTGCTCTCAACACTCCTTACCGTCTTAACACTTTGCCTGTCCTGTGTAGCACGTGTGATACACAAGACATATTTCCCTGCCATCCATACATCATATGTGATGTATATTCCCAATTGTTTCAAACGCAAGAGTAATTTGGACCAGTGGCGTGGCTAGGGTAAACCGCGCCTGGTGCAAGCCGCAAAAATATGCCCCCATCCGTTACAAAATCGACGATATTATATAGTATTTATTTGTTACAAGTAATTAACGTTTTCAAGCAATATTTTAGAAATAAATACTTTACCAGGGTTCATTTATCTGCCGGTTCGATACAGTCTGTAATTCAAAATATATTTTTTGAATGTTTACTTTTACGAAACCACATTATTTTAATCGTTTATAATGCACCAACTTCCCCGATTGAAAGATTGAAAAATCTAATGTGCGGAATGAGATGTAATAGAAAAAAAATGCAATTCAGTTCTATATTTAAGAGATGAAGAATTATGTATATTATTTACATTATTTACATTTGACGGATATTTGTCCTCGTCTTGTTTGTTGTTAACACAACGTTTCGGCTGATATACCCTCCAGCCTTCATCAGGTGTCTTGGGAAAATTTCGAGCCTGGGTTCTCATTCCAAAGGTATTTTTTCGATGTTGTTGTTCTTATTAGTATTATTATTATTATTATTATTATTATTATTATTATAATTATTATTATTATTATTATTATTCAGGTCACTGCCTAGAATTGAACTAGGAATCTTGGGGTTAGTAGCCCACACTCTTAGCCACTACGTCATATGCCCGTGGACATAATAATAATAATGATATATCATAGGTCTGTTCGATTAGGGTTGACCTAGGGTTAAACAAGAACAATCCCAAACCACAACGCGTTCACCTTTGAGCTTTTACTTGTTTCACTCATTGGATTGCGGCCATATTGAAGCACCACCTTGAAAGATTTTGAGTCAGACAACCACAGACACACAAACACACATACATATATACATATATATACATATATACGACGGGCTTCTTTCAGTTTCCTTCTACCAAATCCACCCAGGAGGCTTTGGTCGGCCCGAGGCTATAGTAGAAGACACTTGCCCAAGGTGCCACGCAGTGGGACTGAACCCGGAACCATGTGGTTGGTAAGCAAGCTACTTACCCCACAGCCACTCCTAAGCAACAACTACGATGAAGATTTCTTATTTAGATTCGATGATTAACAAAGGAATTCAGTCGATCAAATAAAGCTCAGCAATGGGATTGTTGCTTATCTTATCGACCCTGGGAAAATGAAATGTAAAATAAGCACAGGAAAAGATTTGAACGCTCAATGCAGAAATACGACTTTATAATTCATGGCGCACTGTTTTTTTTTGATCGCCAATATATGGATTCAATTAATCCACCGGTCAACTGGTGCATCACAGAGATGGCGCCATCATCGACGTTGTTGCTCAGCTGCAGACGATGTTTATGGCTCGACTTGAATTCTGCCGCTCCTTCGGTCAACAAGTACAACAGTGATAAATCGTTGTTGTTGTTGTTGTTGTTGCTGCTGTTGCAGATGCTTTTGATGCTACT
Source organism: Octopus bimaculoides (assembly GCF_001194135.2). Classification (NCBI taxonomy): domain Eukaryota; kingdom Metazoa; phylum Mollusca; class Cephalopoda; order Octopoda; family Octopodidae; genus Octopus; species Octopus bimaculoides. The sequence goes on along the minus strand of NC_068988.1, from coordinate 23,798,032 downwards.
GATGCCGCTGCACTTTCTTCTTCTTTTTCTTCTTCTTCTTCTTCTTCTTCTTCTATTTTTTCTTCTTTTCTTTCTTTCCTTCTTTCTCCTCCTTATCCTCCTCCTTCTTTTCCTCCTCTTCTTCCTCCTTTTCCTCCTCCTCCTTCCATCTCCCTCCTCCTCCGACTTCTCCACCCTTCCCATTCTTCTTCCTCTTCCAACTCATTTTTGCACCACCGTTGCTGCTGCTGCTGCTGTTGTTTGTGGCCAGTTGCATTTTAACAGAGCAGTCCGATGCTCCCGTACATTCCAGTCATTTAAGCAAGTCGCCTGGACATTATTAACGTCCAATCCCACTTCCTATAGCCTATAAACAACACATGGCTGTGATGCTCCCCACTACTTCTGCACATGATCAGAGATGCACATATCGTCAGACATCAAGGGACATACTCAACTGGTTAAGGTCAAACAACTGACAAGCAAATATATAGATACATACGTGTGTATACATGCATGTATGTTTACATACATGAATACATACCCACATACATATATATATATATATATATATATATATATA
>NC_068988.1:23794003-23795157 GCF_001194135.2 Octopus bimaculoides | reverse complement strand
CATAGCAAGTGACCTGATCTGAGATCGTGTGCTGGAACGAAAACAATTGCAGCGTGGAAGGTGTTTATAAGCCATTTAAAATAACACACAAAATCCGTTAGATTTACTTCAACGTTTAAATTTAATTTGTCAGAATATTTTCGTCGCTTTGAGACCGCGACCTGTTCACTGACAATATTCTGTGCTGCATATATATATATGTATATGTAAGTGTATATGTATGTGTATATGTATGTATACAGAGAGAGAGAGAGAGAGAGAGAGAGAGAGAGAGAGAGAAGGGGGGAGAAGAGGGAGTGAGATGAGAGAATCGTTATAATTACCCAATGTTTGTATACACGTTTGTGTGACCTGAGATCACCAAAAACAACAACAGCAATGACAACAACTAAATCCAGATTTAATAAGATGAAAACAACGAGTTTTGACAGTGATGATCTATCCCAGAGCATTCAGCATGCAAGCAAATCAGACAATTTTCAAGCAGAAATCAAAACGGCATATTGGAAACGTTGTAATCCAGCGTTCTGTCCGTGCGGCTAAACATTACCCACACGCACACACACGTCTTTCTCACACTTACACACACACACACACACAAAGGTACATCCATACACATGCGCACAACCCTCTTAACACCATTGATCACATTAACCACGAGGAATCTTATGCTAGAGATCAATCGATAGCTGAATGCATCAATGACTAAATATATATGATTTCATTAATTTCGAAGCGGCTAAATATATTATATATATATAGGAAGCAAATGTATAGTTTATCAGCAATATTCTTCGTCGGAGTCGTAAACAATTTAATAGAAGCATTACAAATTAAATCGTCCTTAACTAATATGGAAGACATCACTGGTTATAAAAAGGAAATTATGCGATTGGCATCTATAGGATTGTCTGACTTACTATCTGTACATATGTCAGTATATAGGTGTGTTTATTTGTATATACATTCGTTTAATATATTTATGCATACAAACATACACACACACACTTACAAACGTGTGTGTATATATATATGTGTGTGTGTGTGGGTGGGTGTATTTAAATATATATATCATATATCTATTACATATATTATTATTACATGCATATATATATATATAAGTATATATATATATATATATAAGTATATATATA
>NC_068988.1:23792490-23793559 GCF_001194135.2 Octopus bimaculoides | reverse complement strand
ATAGATATATATTCACAAAATATATATATATATATATATATATTTATTTATTTATTTATATGTAAATATATATTTATGTCACATATTATATGTTATATACATATATATATATATTTATATATATATATATATAATTCACAAATAAACAATATATGTTATATTATATAATATATACGTATATATTTATATGTATATATGTATGTATGTATATGTATGTATGAATGTATGTATGTATGTATATGTATACAAGCATGCATATACATATATATATACATATATATATATATATATGCATATTTATACATATTCATATATATCCGATAATATACAAACACATTTTATGTATATTTAGTGATGTGTTTCCCGTTATGTCGTTGTGGATGGACGCATTTTCCTCAAAATATATTTGTGTGAATATGATTATCTCTATCCATATATATATATATATATATATATATATATTGATACACATACATATATGTGTATGTGCGTTTGTATTAGTGCATAAGTATGTGTACCTGCATCGTTGTATTCTGATGTGTGTGTGAGCATGATTATATTCCTTTTGTCAGAATATATGATGGTTGCTTGTATGTGGACCATTGTTGCACGCGAATGAGCGTCTGCTTGCTTTTAAATAACTCAATTAGTATTGCATTCGAATTTTTCTATTGTGTATATATAAATGCGTGTGTGACCAAGTGTGTGTGAATGCATGTGCTAATACACCTGAGTGTGCATATGTGCACGTGTTTAATTGTGTGTGTGTGTGTACAGATGTACTTACCAACATTACTATTATGAGTGGACGTATTTTTCTGTGTAAATACACTTGTTGCTGTGTAGATGTGCATGCGTTTCAATTGAATGCATGACAACTCGATATACATACATACATACATACATACATATATATATTTTGGGACTGCCATGTTGGCTTGGCGATAACTATTAATTTCCAGTACCGCTGCCGTAGTCTCCTTTAGAGAGACTTAGAAATATTAATAACTCTATTTCTGAAAACCAGTGGATAGATTCCACTGAAATTAGATAAATAACCTTCGAGCAG
>NC_068988.1:23790401-23792299 GCF_001194135.2 Octopus bimaculoides | reverse complement strand
ATATATATATATATATATATATACATATGTTTATATATGCATACATTTATATATACATATATGTGACCGCGTGTGTATCGTTGGGGATTTTCTTTCTCTGTCTTCCGTTCTTTGGATTTTTCTATATTTCCGATGAAGAGCTCCGCTAGAAACGTGAAATCTCTTTCCTTTCTTTCCTTTCCTGAGCGTCCAATAACACAGTACTTATTCCATGTCCTCGCGTTGTTGTTTTTTCGTGTTTTTTTCTTGCTTGTTCATGTTTGTATTGTATATATAAATATACATGCGTACACATACACATACACATACATGCACACACACAAACACACAGATATTGATATGAGAAGTTTTGGTATCCAGGAGATCGAAAAGGCAGATGAGGCTACGTAAGTGCTACGGAAGGACAGCTGTTAGATTCCCGGTTCGATAATAGTATGAGTGAGGAGTCTAACGCGGGTCGTGTGTGAGAGTGTATAGATTAATTCAAATGAGACAACATCCAACATATATCTTTATTTTTATTCTCTTATTTCCCTTTATGCTTCCTATATCTCTCACTTTTCAAAATAACTTCTTATATTGAAATCTACTATTTCCTTCTCTTTCACTGTCATATCGTCTCTGACGATATATATCCTTTATATCCCTGAAACAGCTGTAGAACTACCCTTCTATTCATAAAATATCCTAGAAATATCACACTGACTCGGCTTTGTTGTCTCATGCTTGCATGCTTGTACGTATACACTTATGTATATCAGGGTTGTTGACGGGGATGTATGTATTTTTCTGCGTAAATACACTTGTTAATGTGTGCTGTGTGTGTGTGTGTGTGTGTGTGTGTGTGCTTGTGTACATATGAATGTCTGTGTGGGGTGTAGATGGGTGTGGGTGTACACCCATCTACCGAATACGCTTCTAAGTTACAACTCGTAGAGAGTGTTATAAGTTAAACCAAAATAAGTAAACAGGAGAATCCTGAACGAACATAATTTTATACAATTTCAACGGAGAGAGAAACGAATGGCTCAGCTGAAACGGCGTCAGTCCACCTTGGGATCTTGTAAGCATCTTCTGTAATGATAATGTGTGTATTGCAAAACATTATTCCGTAAGAAATTATAACATAAATAAAGCATAAATCAATGATTGTAACGAGCAACGCTATGTATGCAAGTTGGTTTGTCCGACTTAGTAAAGTCCTCACTGATATTATTATATAATATCACTGTCTAGTGTTAGAAGGCATCTATGAAAGTTTATTCGGGGTTTAAAATGTTCCAGCTGATATCACTTTTTCTGTCCACGGTGAGGTGGCATAATTACTCAATGTATCTAATTAATAATGTCTTGTGGATTGGAATTTATCGGTTTTACAGCGAAGATCATAGCATTAAATCTGAACAGCTACGAAGCCGTATATAACACACACACACCACCACCACCACCATCACTACCACCACCACCACTACCGCTACTACCAGGATAACACACAAACACAAACACACACTCGCACACGTCGCGCACACAGATTTGTATATTGAATACCCACCAATTCAAATGTTGAATGCATTAAATACGAATGTTTGAAGTAGTTACATTAGGAAATCTCTAACGTAATGGTATCCTCGTCCGTCGACATTTCAAAATATGAATATTTGTAAAACGTTTCCACCTCATGCAGTAGCTGTCCGCCATTGCGGGATTCATATTCATAACAATCTGGCCTGTCCCTACTCGATAATATTGTTATGGTTATCGCAACAGGGATATGGGACTGGAGTGTTAAACTGAACATGACTCGACAGCTTTGGGTAAAGTTTATTGCAGTAAAATATACCACTTAATAGAGAGATAAATACATACATACGCAAAACAAAACAAACTCAGACGCATGC
>NC_068988.1:23783162-23790391 GCF_001194135.2 Octopus bimaculoides | reverse complement strand
CACACACACACACACACACACACACACACACACACACACATACACACACACACACACACACACATATACATAAACATAAGTATATTTAGCAGCTTCGAACTTAATGAAATCATATTTAGTCTTTAATGCATTCAGCTATCGTGTATATAAATTTGTCTACAAATTTGTAGATATATTTATACATACAAAACGTACTTACATAGATAAAAACCTATATACATACATACATACATACATACATACATACATACGTATGTGCGTACATGCGCGTGTGTATGTGTGTATGTAGAGAGAGAGAGAAGAAAAGAGAGGTTGTTGACACGTTAGCAATGGCCATTTGTTATTCTCTAACGTACTACAGAATAAAACAGGCGTGTGAATGTGTGTACGTGTGTGTGTGTGTGTGCGTGCGTGAGTGAGAGAGAGAGAGAGAGAGAAAGAGTGTGTGTGTGTATATATGCCTGCGTGCGCGTGCGTGGGTCTGTTTTTGTATTAGGGTAATGTTTCTTTGAAGTCTTGTGAAATAAAGTTAACAAAAGAGTTAAAGCACTACAAAGTATATTAGAAATAGAATGGAAACAAAACTATTTTGATATTTCGGCAATAAACAATCCCAATCACGATAATAATTGCAGTTTTGATCTCTTATCGATAAAATCGTTGGCATTAAAAGTACCAGTGAAGGACTGAGTCGATTTCATTAGGTATACGTCCCACAATGTTATCGCAGACGATAGCAACTGCCAAAAAGACATTGTCCGCAGTGTGTGTTATTGAGTTGACCTGAATGTTTGAAACAACAACACAAACAGCTACGCAGAGGCAGCAATGCGGATAATGAAGGATCAGATCCTCGAAAGGATCAAGGCTTATAATGTGATCCAACTGGTCGACTTCATCGTCACAAGACTGGAGAATATTATGAAAGGCGGCTCGCGAAATTTTTTTTTTTTCCAGAAACAGAAATCTCTAGTCCAGGGGTTTTCAAACTTTTTGACTTGCGGACCTCTTTATATTTCAGGCTTTACCTTATAAACGCTTATGAAATTTATACATAAATATTTGCTGAAAATAACATATTTTTACAATTATTTATTTAACAGTATTTAACAAATAGGTTATTGTCAATTAAAAGATTTCGATTAAAAAACATATATAAAATCAAATTGCCCATAAAAAGTATTTGCTGTCCACGGACCCCCTGTCTTGTCCTTGCGGACCACAGTTTGAGAACCCCTGCTCTAGTCAGTATGAAGACAATTGGTGTGCAACCAACGTCAGCTTCCAGGAGAAAGATGGTTGGTGGTGGCAGAAACCGCATTGGTGCTGACAGACCGTTGAAAGGTTTTTTGAAAAATGCGAGAGCAAAGGTGCCGTCCAGATCTCAGATTATGCGCTGACGCAAAGCCCAACGTAACATTCGTGAATGTGCTAAAAACAACCAATCTTTTGGTAAAACAACACTCTACCAAATAAACGCAAGACAAAGACTCGGCCATTCCGCAACTATGGTTTCATTTTGATTCTGTTCTCTTTCAACTGTATGGTCTTGTGCCAATAAACATCATCATTATAATTTAATTCATCTCTATTGCATTATTGTTATTAATTTACTTATTGAGCTATTGTTTTTGTTTTTGTTGTTGTTGTTGTTGTTGTCTCCCCACTCAGGCTGGAACGTAATCCAATTAGAATAATTCCTCTTACGATATCAAGGATGGTGGAAATGAACGTAGAAAGAAAGAGATATGAGAACATAGAAAGAAAGGATGCTTAAATGAATAAAGTAGAGAATGAATTGCAGAATAAGTGACTGACTGAATGAATGAATGAGTGAATGAAGGAATAAAGGAAGGAAGGAAGGAAAGAATAAAGGAATGAAGGAAGGAAGGAAAGACGATAATAACGGTTTCACTGAGAAAAAAAAAACTTAAGTGACAAAAAACGTAATTTTATTCAGTGACGGTGGAGTGGTGTATAAAATGTATTTGATTTTGTCACTACAGTTTCGAATAATTCCTCATGTGATTTTTTGTCTTTTAATGATCCAGTGCCGAATAAAAACGAAATGGTAATTACAATGAACTTTACGGTGACGACGATGAGGTTCATGATGATCATGATGATGATGATGATAATGATGATGATAATGATGATAATGATGGTGATGATTAAGGGGTGATGGTAGCGGTGGTAGTGATGATGACGTTCGTGGTGGTGTCAATGATGAAAATCGTGTTCATCATCATCACCATCATAACCATCGTCATTATCGCCATTGTCATCATCATCATCATCATCATCATCATCATCAACTTGTAACAGTAAAATTCACTCATTCACACTCTATATAATGATTAAGGGAAGGACAAACCTGCTAGAAATAACGGGAAATCGATCATAAATTTTAAAACAAAGAATAAGTTCTCTCTCAAGCTAAACAACGGCAACAATACCATTATCAAAAAATACATTTCACCGTAACGAATACATACATATATATACATATATATACATATATACATGTATGTATATGTTTATATATATATATATATTTGTATATGTGTTTATATATGTTTATGTATACATATGAATAAATATATATGTATATATATGTTTGTATATACATATGAATAAATATATATATATGTGTGTGTATACTTATGAATAAATATATATATGTGTGTGTGTATACATACATACATACATACATATATATATATATATATATATGTATATATATATGTATATATATAATTTTTATGTCGCGTATTTCGATTATCGCACGAGACGAAAACAACTTGAGACATCACCGGATCCTATCTTCCTTTCAGCCAAGCGACCGTACCACGTCCCCTTAGCGACATCAGACTGTTAGATTAGAGGTACTTACGTGTGATGTTGCTGTTGTTGTCATCGTTTTGGGAGGGTGTTACTTTTATTGTTGTTGTTGTTCTTGTTTTTTTTATGTAATTATTGTTTTTCTCTTATTCTTGCTACTGTTGCGTTTCCAGGTTCTAATGTTTTTTTTGTGTGTGTTTTTTTCTTAATACTTCAAGGATTGTTTTCGTTGTTGTTATTATTATTACCAAGGCAACGAGCTAGCAGGAATCGTTAGTACGCTGGGTATAAAAAATGCTTAGCGGCATTTCCTCCGAATTTAATGTTCTGAGGTCAAATTCCACCGCAGGGTCCGACTTTGCCTTTCATCTTTTCGAGGTTGATAAATTAAGTACAAGTTAAACACGGGGGTTGATTTATTAAACTTTAGCACTAGCCCTAAATTGCTGGCCCTGTGCTAAAATTAGAAATTATTACTGCGTAGACGGTGAGCTGGCAGAAAATCGTTAGGACACCGGGAAAAAAAATCCTAACCGGCATTTCGCCTGTCTTTATGACCTGAGTTCAAATTCCGCCGAGACCGACTTTGCATTTATTCCTTCGAGGTCGATAAAGTAAATACCATTTGAACACTGAGGTCTTGGTAATTCAGGAATCTCCAGTTCTTCGTTGTGCATTTTAGCTTCCTTTGTTATGGAGTAGACGTTTCTCCCCTCCTTCGTGATCTTTCACTATTTGCAGGAGAGATTATTCTGTTCTCTCAAAATATTTGTCCAGCCTATAGTTGTGGGTTTGTTTATTTTATCTTAGTTCTGGCTGAACAACACCTCGGCCTCGAATTTTTTTTTTCCGACGAGAGTTCTGGAACCCCGTTAAGAACTCATTGCATACATCCAAGTGATGGGTGATAAGATGAAGTCACTTGGATAAGGAATAACCATGCTTCTTTCCACGTTTGATAATGTTTGTTATTCTTGTTCTTGTTTCTCTTTTAATAATGCTTCTTATTCTTCTCCTTGTTTCAACCATGACTGCCTCTGCGTAGTTATTTGTGTTCTGTTAACTTTGTTCAGCAGTAAGGGGAGAGGGTACTAGCACATCACCCTCTACCCACATTTTTCCAATCCAGATCTTTACCGTATAGGGCCCTAACAAAATCCGATAATAGGTATACATACAGATCTATTTAATTACTTGTCTCCTAAAATCAGGCAAAGCTTGGTGATCGGTTAACTTACAACACCGTTCTTCGTCTTGAGTTTACTTGGTAGAGAGTTTGTTAACTTGACAACAAGGTCAAGGTGAGCTCGGATTGGCTGTATACAAATGAGTTCATTACTGGGGTCTGGAACTCGCGTGGGGAAAAAAAATCCGTGCCCCGGCCACCATATTTTTCCGGAAGTTACAGTCTACCAATATCTGCTTTTAGATTATACGTTTTCTCCATTGTTAGTATTTTCCATGTTTTGGCGTCGTGTTTGATCAGATTGTTCATTGTCCAGTAAATGAAATTACAACTGGTACGACCAGTGTGCTGATGGCTTCGAATTTGTTAGCAGCATTTATATGAAGAGGAAAAAACGGAAGTGGTGGTGGGGAAGTAGTAGGAAGAGGGTGAAGAGAAGACAACTAAGAAGAAGAAAATGAAAATTGAAGATAAACAAATGAAAAGAATATAAGAAAGAATACTAAGGAACGATTATGACAGACGAGGTGAACTTTGAAGGAAGAAGAAGAAGAAGAAGAAGAAGAAGAAGAAGAAGAAGAAGAAGAAGAAGAAGAAGAAGAAGAAGAAGAAGACAATAGCAATTGCCCGTAGAATCGCGAACATCAAAAGAAATTGTGTCATTCTTATTCTTCTCATGAAACAACCATTTTGACAGTAACCACAGCAACCGACTTTCTCTGAAGAATTCACTATTGTAAGTAGCTAAAGTAAAATGATTTCCTGACACAATAAGTGAAAAACTCTAGAAGCCAAAGCACAACAATGAACCATTATTGTCCAATGTATTCATCACAGCATTTCAATGTATTGCAATCCTAGTAAACTAACGTAAATCTAAAAATATTTGTTTTTGTTTTCTAGCCTGGGGTTAGATTAGAATCTAGCAGAGAAATGATCAAAATATTTCCGCCGAGTCATTCACATTTTATTTTCAGACTCTGTGTCCAAGACTACATTAAGCCACGTGACCTTCTTTTCTTGAAGCGCTAACGAGTGTTTCGAGATGAATTTAGTGGCTGTTTCTAGAATAATTTGGACGATCGCTTTAATGCTCTCCTCGTGTATCAAGGTATTTCACGCACAACTCTAACATAATTCTAATAACGGTGTTTATTATTTCTTCAGAGGAGGGCGCTGAGCTGGCAAAATCGTTAGAAACAGCGGACAAAAAACTTAGCGGCATTTTGTACGCCTTTACGTTCTGAGTTCAAATTCCTCAGAGTCGACTTTGCCTTCAATTTTTTTAGGGATTCAATAAAATAAGTACCAGCTGAGGACTGGGGTTGATGTTATCAACTTACTCCTGTACTTGCTCGCCTTGTACCAAAATTTGACTCCATTATTTCTCTGGAGGAAGGCGAGGAGATGTCAGAATCGTTAGCACGCCGGGCAAAATGCTTAGATGCATTTCCTCTGTCTTTACGTTGTGAGATCAAATTCCGCTGCGTTCGACTCCGCCCTTCATCCTATCAGGATTAATTAAATACGTACCTGTTGAACACCAGGATCGCTGTAATCGACAAATCCCTTTTCCCAAATTTCAGTCCTTGTGTCTATACTAGAAAGGATTACTTCTGTGAAAGATACTCTGTTCAAGCGGAAAATATAAAGTGGTTCACTAACATTCGAAACATATTTTCTCACGAGTAAAGATTATTTGCCAACGTAACATGGTAGTCCTGGTTTAGGACGAATGTTGCTGTAATTTAGCCCCAGGAGACATCGTCTCCAGCTGGCTATACGACACGATCTGTGTCCTTATATTTTCGAACAAGAGCATTTAACACCCCAACTCAGCTCAAAACAATATCTGTGTATTGCGATTCCTGGGTTATTTCCCTTCATCAGCAATATTCGTCCTAAACCAGGACTACTAAGTTATGTTGGCAAATAATCTTTACTCTTGACTACAGTTGCTGAATATCTCTCGTTGAAAGATTTACAAATAATAAATTTCTATATTTTCTCCATATCTATCAACGCTCCAAGTGGGACAGATAAATGTTTTTCTTTTACTTCTGTCATTTAGCTTAAAACCCTATTGTTGGTATTGATGAGTGCGACATAACTCTGATCAAGTAGTCCTGAGAATAAAAGCATTTCACGATTACTTGTGTTGTATATCTAGGGCGACAGTTTTCAATATGTCCTTTAGTTTTAAGACATAAGGTTGCTGCTATTTAATAGAATTTGACTGTTGGTTGTAACAGAGTAAGCCATCACTTAGAAGCACATTTGTTGGCTCAGCTTCTTCTTTGACTTGACTCTTTCGTTTCTAAAGCGGTTGAGAGAAAAAAAAATGCATGCTTTCTTGCTTACATTTTACCTTCCGCTACCATTAGATATGCGAAGTAAAGAAACTGCCAACCGGGATAATAAGGTAGATAATGTTCCCCGTTGATCTTATTTGTTGCTATATAGCATCCAATACAACAACGATATGCAGAATATATTATATTGATGTTATATGTTACTTAACCAGTTCCCCTCTATCATCTCATACAACAAAACAGCGAATAAAGAGACAATCACATTGAATTTCCAATGTTCGGTACAGAGTCAACAAAGAAATATTCTTCGTTCAACTCAAGATAAACTACCGTAAAACTAAATTTTCTCAGTTCTACGGATAAACAAATAACAAACGATACGTAGCTTAACGTAGTAAAAGCGTGTTAATTAAATATACTGGAATCTAATGCTCTCACGCTCATCTAATTACCTGTTTCACTCAGCATTAACGCGAGCTAAATCAAGCATCAAACCTCGTAATTGGGTGACAAAAATCACGTATTGATAGGAAATTGGAACAAACTTTCAAATGAGAAATGTACCGAGGAAGCAACTACAGAAATGTCAGTCATTATTTGTAAATACAAAATTCTCTCGAGATTACCATTTAAGACAAAGAACAAATTTGGTGTGCGCGTCCCTTACTGATGACAACACCTAAAAATGTTTGATGAGTTTTTGGGGGGTTTTTTTTATACTCAGCGAACTGTAGGTTTACCGTTGTTGTTGGCACTCCGTCGCTTACGACCTCGAGGGTTCTAGTTGATCCGATCAACGGAACAGCCTGCTCGTGAAATTAACGTGCAAGTGGCTGAGCACTCCACAGACACGTGTACTCTTAACGTATTTCTCGGGGATATTCAGCGTA
>NC_068988.1:23781865-23782718 GCF_001194135.2 Octopus bimaculoides | reverse complement strand
TGGTAATCTGAACTCAGAATGTGAAGAGCTAGAAGAAAAACTGCTAAGCATTTTGTTCTCCTCAAAAAGGATTCAATCAGATGTCTGCTTTTCGAGTGACTCCCTAACTAAATTGTATAACGGTTAATTTACCGTATGGTGGTATGGTGGGGGTTGGAAATATATATATATAACTGGAACAATGAAACAAGGATCAAGAGAGAATGTTTGTGACAATAAAATCTATCACCAAATTGACATGATTTGTGTGAATTCAGAGAAAAAATAATCCCAGAGGAATAAATAGTGTAAATACGAAAAGAACGAAGTGTCGTACCAACTTGTGCACAAAATTTCAGAGTTTCTAAACATATCTGCAGAAATCCTCTCAGATATACGGTATGTTTCAACAAGACTATTTCCTTTAAATACTTACGTATATGAAAACACTCAGAAATAGCAACAATTTTTCAGAAGAAATGTACCACTTAGTAACAAGTACGATGTGAATGACAATCATAGAAACAATAACATACACGTAAATGTTTTGGTAAATACACTAAGAATAATTAATGAAAAAATACTTGGACTTCAAATGATGTGTATACGTAGAGGGTGTGTCGCGAACGAAACATTACTGAATAACACTGGCTTTAAATATAATCACATGTCATTCTTTCGTCGGCATCGTCTCCTGTGATGGTTGGATCAACAATACATGAGCCTAACACAGTAAAAACAATAATCAACTATAATCATATCTCTTATAAGTTTCCTTATTTATATCTTTCACTGTTCGTTTATTTGTCCTTATTTGTCTTGTGTCTCATACATTAAAACAATATGTCGAATTTATGAAAACATGTATCATATA
>NC_068988.1:23775744-23781387 GCF_001194135.2 Octopus bimaculoides | reverse complement strand
ATATATATATATATATATATATATACATATCTATACGTATCTATCCATCCATCTATATATATATATATATATGATATATTATATTCATATATATGTACACACACACACACACATACATGCATATATAAACATATATATATACATACACACATATGCACTCATATTCAGACATATGTATAGACACACACACACGCACACACATATATATACACACACACACACAGACATTGTTTCTTTCTAGTTAATTCTTCCATAATCACTTGCGTTATTGTGTCGCCGGTCATTGAGTAAATGTAGACAGAACGATAGAATGTACTTGTGGTTACTTTTATCAAAAGATGTGACTTTTCTTCGTTTACGCCCTCTCAGAAAATAAAACGTCGTCACAAATAAAACCTGTCAAAGGCACGATTCTTTCTTTTCTCATAAATACACAATTTCACTAACATTTATTTCAGTTCACCCACCTCTTTTCCTAATTAATTATTATTATTACTTGAAACATATTAGTACAGTTGGTTTTGAAACGCATTGATACGTAAGGTTTCCGATAAACGATGTTTTACAAGGTTATTTCAGTGTTAATCCTTGTACCACGCTATCACCTATGACAACAAACTTAGCAGAATCGTCCAATAAGATTCTTCCTGGTTTTTGTTTAATTTCGGTTTCCTGCTTGCTGAGTTCAAACCCAGCCAACATTAACTTCACCAGTCATCATTTATGAATCGATAAATAATGTACCTCTTTAGTATTAGAATCGATTCTTCTTTCCGTGGATCGCTTAGGTTTCTACTAGATTTGGTGGCTTTACCTCATCATCAGAATGTATATTCGCTGTCTTTTCATCAAGAATTTCCGTGGCTACTGCTTTGATGATCTTTGTAGTCTAATGCCCCCACTTCTTCAGTTCATTTCATTTAAACGTGTCATCCGATTCTCTTCTAAGGCGCATAGTTTCTCTGATGTTCCCCCACTTAGTCATAAATACTTTTATTCTAATAGCGTCTTTCTTTGAACTGCTTCTCTCTAGGAGTCAATACCACCATCTTGTTTTCTTCTGGTCTATGAAATTCCATCTTTTAAGCTTTCTATCAATAGACATTTTTTGAATTTGTTAGCCCCTTATTTTATTCCTACGGTACAGTAGAATCCGATGTCTTTTTAATCTGTACTAGACATCGATCTGTCTACTTTGGCCATGATCTCGCGATTGTTTGAACGTCTTTTGTAGCATGCATTAAAACAAGTTGCTAGCCACTGGCACCAACTTTTTGTACTTCTTGGTGGAAGGGACACTGTTTGTGGTACCCAATAAGCTTCCGACAGGATAACGAAAAGTAAAAATTTGTATTTTACGTATCGACATCGGTAGGATATACATGAGATAACAATTTCTGATGGATTCGAACCCCCGCACAAAGCTAGCCGGAGAAATTACTGCAAAGAGTTTATTGAACGCACCAACGAATCTTCTTGCTATCGATCGCCTTAACTATTGATTACAATATTATATTAGGCAGAGATTTCGACTCATTTCACAGAATAAGGAGAAACATTATCATGTTGGTACATTGCCAGACTGAATGGTGTAAGCTTATATTAAAAAGGAAAGAAAACGATTGCGTAATTTTTTTCTTTTTTCTTTTCTTGTTATTTTTTAACTTTTTGCTTTATAATTTCAAATCTTGTATTGATACTAACATTCATTGCAGCAAAATGAGAGATCAAACACCTTGACAAGTGAAACATCCACCGCACACAATTCTGCTGCCAACTTCAAACAGCTTGACTTACATTTTGTCAGTTGAAGTCAATCTTCACAGTAGTTTTTAGTTTATGGTTTCGGACAGACATCTAAGAGAACTGTCGGGGAATCGAATAAGATCAAAGATCTTGATTCGCACGAAAAGATAACATTTGAGAGTAAATTTAGGTCCTTTGCTTTCGACCATGGAGGAGGGGCCCACTATTTGATTGAACTACTTGCTAGAAATAGCAATACAATCTACCTTAAAGCAAAACGTCTTTAAAATTTAAGGCAGGTTACAATGGACAGTGTTGTCTTATAAAGTCTTCAAAAACAGGGTAAGCAAGACTGGAATGCTTATGTATGTTCGAGAAGAACTGACCAGGAGCGAGGCAACAACAACAACAATCATTAGAACAAATTGATGCATTTAATGATATTTTATTCTTTTATTTTTAATTTCGGGGCCTATAAGTGATCAGAAATCCTATTACCAATTCTGAATTTTTCACACAAGGACTGTCTTATGATGCGTGTAGAATCATTTCTTATATCATGTTTATGAAATTCTTCAATATGGACGTTATTTTGTTTCTTTTCTGTTACCAAGTGAGAACTTTGTCTACTTCGTTTTATTATTTGAGCATTTTTGTAGTTTGGCTTGGTGCGGGCACAAGTTCTTCCTTTGGGAGAAATACCATGGATGGTGGTTAATTAAATTGCGAATTTCTTGACTTAGATATTTTTTCTGATGGTTTTGACCAGAATTATATTTGAAAGGTAAAAGATGTTTATTTTCTTTGGTAGCTTTAATGCAACAGACATCTGTCCGGTTATCAGCGATTCTCAGTGAATGTGATGGCGCATGTTTGTTGAGAAGTGTTTTGTGATTCAATTTCCTCATTGCGCCACTTTGGGGTCTATTGTATAAGCCTGTATAGACTTGGAAGCAGGGAGAAGAGCGGTAAACTTCAGGGTTGCCCCAGACGACACACACTCAACTAAGCCACTAATATATATGCACATGAAGGAGTATAAAACACACACACACATAATCGTATACAAATACCTGTGTGAGTATACATGTATATGTACATGCAAATACACTCACAAACACACACATACACGCACATACACACACACACGCACACACACGCACACACACAGACACACACACACACATATACAAACGTACAGACAAAGTGAAAATACATATATCATGTCATATTATATGATATCATATTATATTATATTATACTAGCCTAAATACCCGGTGTTGCACGGAAGTTTAAAGAATGTTAAAGGAAATATATACATTTATTCTGATTAAAAATGTTTTCAGAAAAATGCTATCAGATGACGTGAGTAAAAACAAAGTTATTAAAACAGACCCTGAAATCAATCACAGTTTAATTTTGTAGAACTTCTAAATACATAATATTTTCAGTGTGTCCTTCAATTGGCGTACAAAAGAAAAGAGTTTTGGGACTTCCAGCTCGCGAGCATCCTACATATAATTGTCCACGACAGAAGCAAGGAGAAGTCAGGTTAAGTCCAACAACGTTGAGAGATTGTGCTTGAGATTTATTTATGAACATATCAAAACTTAGTTTCACTGGGAACGGGAGCCGTTTCAAATCATAAGGGAGATCAGATGGGATTAATGTGTCTATAAGTTGTCTATTAAGTTGTATATAACATTTTTAGTTACATCATGTTATGTACATTTCATTAACATAAAGTGATTATTAGTTACATAATGCAAATTACATCATCCACATTTTCTGTCAAATCGTCAGAGTCGTATAATAATTATATGCTTCATTATTGTCCTGAAAAGTCGACACTGTTCAGCATCTCAGAGAAGACTCACAGCAGTTACTTCCATCATGAAATTTAACAGGAAAGAAATATATCTGTTGCTCTTTATTACCAGTTGGCTTAATAGGCAAGATAAACTCCTAAATTCATGTTTTCAAGAAATTTTGATTATCTGATATTCTTATAGTTACTCCCTTGCTAGCAGATTTTAGATGTTATACACCCCGGGTAGAGATTTTATCTTCTAATTGCAAGGATAATCTAACGTAATTCCGTGTTCAACTCACTATGTTGCATACGTAAAACTAAGCCACATATATACATACATATACACACACACACAAATATACATAGATATACACACATGTGTATATACATTCAAGTATACACTCATACTGCCCCACCCCAGACGTACACACACGTAGTTATGTAGATGTATACGATTACATATACATATGTATAGAAGAAATCCTGGAAAATAAATCTAACAACATAAAAAATAAAATAACACCAATGGTAAAAACAACATCAAAGTAATAAAATGATCGTTAAAAAAAAAGAAAAGTAAACTAAAAAACAAATAAGAGATAAAGAGTTCAGCTATAACTGTCAGAGTAGTGTATTTTTTAAATAGTATGTGCAATGTTTCAGAAGTTTGAGAAGTCGGATATCTAAGTTGGAATTACAAAAGAAAAAGGAAATAATATATTGGTTTAGAATCGCTGTTTTACTTGTTTATTTATCTAAAGACATTTAAAACAATTGATCGTTCGCTCCAGTGAATATTTTAACCGTTCTTTGAGAATTATATTCCCATTTCTATTTGCTATTTATCATTTTGAATTGAGGCTACAGCTTATCTGAACTTAAAATTAAGTTCTACTAAATAAACATTCAGATATACATACATACCCGCATATGTGTATATAAACACGCATACACATGTAAGATATAAATAAGCATGCATATGTTGACGTGGTTATTGTAGTTTTGTTGTATCTGTGTGTGTGAGGGGAGTGTTCCGTTGCTTCTGAACATGCGTGAGCTGATTAATGAAATGCAGGCACGTATATGGATTGCTTGTTAACAAAGGTTTAGATGTAAAGTGATATGTCTATGTATATAGAACTCCGTGTGTGTCTCGTGTTGTTCGTAAACGTCGTTATATGCATATACGGGCGTATATATATATATGCATTCATGTATTATCAGATTAACGGATTAAAACACTTATTTTAGTGTATACATTTACATACAAACTGACAAATATATATATATATATATATATATATATATATATATATATATATATACAGACACGCACAAACATACATACATACATACATACGTACGTACATACATAGGATAACCCCGAGGAGAAAGAAATAAGAACCCACAGTATGGTAGAAGCCATAGCCACTTATAATAAAAAGGAGTAATGGTGAAATGTCCCAGTGAAGACCTCAATAAAATGTAAGCACAACAAACCTGAAATAATTATTTGGGATAGAGAAGAGAAACTGTGCACAGCTGTGGAAATTAGCTGCCCAGCAGATATTAACATAAAACTGAAGATCAGCGAAAAAGAGAATACTTACGCTGAAGTATTGAGAAATCTGCAGTTACTCTATCCAGATTACAAGTTCCGGTAATTATTGGGAGACTGGGATATGTTACATACTGCTTAAATACTAATCTTGACAAATTAGGCTTCTCAAAATCCGAAAGGAGAAATCTAATTCAAAGACTACAGATCCAATCCATCATTGGAACTGTAAAATCTGTAAAACTTTTCCAGAAGTTTATCATTTAAATATATATGAGCATGTATAGATATGCAACTAAATGCATGAGAATACATACATAAAACAAACCATACAAATATGCACACATACATACATACATACATACAAACAAACAAAAATACCTTGTGCTTGATGTTTAAATTCCAATGTTAGAAACCGGCTGTTTCTCTATTGGCAAGAAATCTTGAGATAAAAATGAACAATGACATACATTCATAGATACACACATACATACATATATATATGATACATATGTACAAATATATA
>NC_068988.1:23774264-23775075 GCF_001194135.2 Octopus bimaculoides | reverse complement strand
TATTCAATTAATATTTGTTGTTTGAGAGATATTACGATATACGGGAAACCTGTGTAAGATTATCTCCTGGTTCCGAAACTAAATCCTCTTTAGTAACATATAATCGACGTAGACTTTTCTCCAGCATTCGTTCACCAAACTATTCATGCTATAATCGCAACGAATTACATTGCATAACACGGTAGTTTAGTTTGATCAGATCTCGTGAAACGTTGAACCAGTTGCTTTAAGAACCATAGGAACTGACAGAAGTTATAAGATGTCTGCTACCATAACTGACTATCACAGGGCTCTAAACATCAGAGGTGGTATTTAGAAACTGCAAGAGGACTATTTAAACGGCACTCTGCTAATAATTTGATTGTTCTTCACTTATCGAATGGGAGAGCTACGTTTGACATAAACAAACGCAGACTAAACGCTTACGATTCCATCATATATATACATGCTCACATACTTTAATATACGCTTCCAAACATACTTAGCATCTTTACACATGTACAAGAGACAACTACAATATGATTAACATTGTTCCTGAGACAAGTGTAAAACTGAAAAATTGCTTGAGCTTGAATACATATACGTATAAATATATTAATAGTTTTCATATGTAACGTTATAAATAAAAGATTAACAGTGAATGTTTGAACAGTACCTTGTAATAGAGAACATATTTAACAAATAAAATATATACATCGGCGTCTAAATTTTGGCTTGGACGCTTTCATCAGTGAATCTGAACACGCACGCACACCACAAGCACACATACACCTATATATCCGTGTGCGTGTATATATATATATATATATAT
>NC_068988.1:23771684-23773823 GCF_001194135.2 Octopus bimaculoides | reverse complement strand
ATATTTATATTTATATTTATATATTTGATCCTTTATATTAAACACTCAATATTTCATCTACATTCAATACTTTATTTCATGGTGCCATCCATTTTTATTTTATTTTATTTTATATTATATATTGTATATTATATTATATATTGTATATTCCATATTCTATACTCCACATTGGTTCTGCAGGAATATAAATAAAACATAAAAAACAGACAGTGTTGGAACTCTTTTAAACAAAATAATATATCTATATATATATATACATACACACATACAGACACATATATATACATATATCTTTATACATATATATATATATATATGTATGTATACACACACACACCCATACACACACACACATGCATATATTTGATTACAGGTGGGGGAGCACAAAGTGTCAAATTTAAGTATATCAAGGTAAGGCATGCCACAATTATTAGCTAACAAGAGAGGGTAACACGTATTCGACGGTTAAGTAATGTATTATCATAGCACGGCATACATCGATGAAGAGCTATTCACTGTTGTTTTACTCATCCACAACTGCAATAGTATCAAAGGCATAAATGCAACCTTAATAATAAAAACATAATAAGAAACAGACGAATGGGTTCCCTCGAACTACAACAATTGTTTCGTTAAAAGTCTTTCTTGTGATCTAAATTTAGTACAGTCAAGCATGCATTATGCACAACATCCATGAGATTATGTAAATCATTTACGCAACTCTCAGATAATCAGGATTAACAAATATACACGCGAGTAGTGGCGTGTTGATTAATCAACAGAACATCAAGTGAAATTTGTACAACCGGTCAATCACAATGGTAGACAGCCGAGTTAGTTTGCAAATTATCGAATAGCAAAAGGAAAAGTTCTTTCTACAGATGTCCTTACACTTAGCACACTCGCCCATAAAGGCTGGTACTGGCAAAACAGACTTGTATGCTAGCAGGCAATAGGCGGGTAGCACGGCATCTGAACCTATGAATAGATATGTGAATACAGCTACCGACGTTGTTCCAAAAACTCATTTACTGTTATATTCTTTTGTACATGGTTTATAAATGCCAAAGGTACAAATAGATTTCTTTAATTCCCGATTAAAGTGTTTCAATTAATTATTGCAGAACTAATAGAATATTAGCTTTAATTAAGATAAATCTAGCTAATTATAAATAAGGGAAAATAACTTAAGGCAAACCTTAAGTTATAAACAACAAAGTCTCTGCGAAATTTTTAATTGGAGAAAAGCGAAAAGGAAAACAAAATAATTAATATACAGACAACCATAATCATAGTATCAACGACTATAATCTATAAGTACTTTAAATAGAAACAGGTAGGATAAATCTAATAAAGTTGGTAGTCAACACAGTGACGGAAAGACGGCAGTGGCATAAACGAATCCATAAACAAATATTAGAGTAATGAAAGTAGTTTAGGCAATAATAAGTGTCAACATAAACATATATATTTATAAATTTAAGTAAGTTAAACTTTGAAATACCACACCTAATCTAGCCGGCAATATTGACGCAATTAACGGCTGTAGATTTAGTAATGTTTCGCCAGATGTAGTCATTTGAACTGAATTTAGTGAATGTTTCCCAATGATTAAAGTTGGTATAAAATGCAATGCAGAATCTGAATGGTAGAACTTGATCTCGGTTATTAAACAACAACATGTGTTACCATATGTGGCAACAAAGTTAATAATATCACAATAAATTGTATTATGATATAGTAATAATAATGAATGCAAATTTTGGTACATGTCTAGTAATTTTAGCGAGTGATGATTGGGTGCATGGGTATATATTTTATGAGATAAACTTACATTATTTCGAAATAACTAATGTTTGAAGTTAAAGTTTTGTATTACACATATGGGAAAATTAATAAAGTTTGATTATTAATTATTATTAGTCGTGATGTAAGCTTTCTAGAATTTAACTACTGTATTTAACAACGTAATTGCGAACATCACTAACGTTTTCACTTCACCATTCAACTCGTGTGGAGTCGATAAGTTAATAGAAAGTAACTATGTCATGAGTGAATCAGAAATACAATACCTCTACTTTTCAGGTGTTTGGTCATGCGTCAACATGAGAAATAAGCATATATATATATATATATATA
>NC_068988.1:23769245-23771534 GCF_001194135.2 Octopus bimaculoides | reverse complement strand
TATATATAAGATAATGTGTGTATATGCATGTTTGTGTCTGTGTTTGTCATCCCACCACCGTTCGACGAGTGGTACTGACGAGTTTCTGTCACTATAACTAACGGTTCAGCAAAAGAGAGCAATAGAATAAGTACCATGCTTTTTTAAGAGATAACAACTGGAGTCGAGTCACTCGACGCCAGATCCTCTATGGCCGTGCTCCAGCATGCCCGCAGTCTTATGAATGAAAGAATAAAAGATTATGTGTTTGTGTTTATTTGTATGTGTATGTGTGTGTGCATGTGGATGTGTGTGTGTTTGTGTCTGTATGATTTTGTGTGTGTATTTTTGTGTGTCAGTAGGTATGTATGTAGGTAAGTATATATAGGTAGGTATGTACGAATCTATGTACCAATATATCTCGTGTGTATGTAACTTGCTGTCTCTGGAGTACAGTGGTAGTACTGGGGTAGTCTGTCAGTGACTTTGTGATGTCAGTTGTGAGAACGATACTTCATTGTAAGACAAAGCTTTGTAATATATCAGTAATTGTAAGGCGGCGAGCTGGCAGAATCGTTAACACGCCGGGCGAAATGCTTAGCGGTATTTCGTCTGCCGTTATGTTCTGAGTTCAAATTCCTCCGAGGTCGACTTTGCCTTTCATCCTTTCGAGGTCGATCAATTAAACCAGTTGCGTACTGGCGTCATTCTAATCCCCCAAAATTTCGGGCATTGTGCCTAGAGTAGAAAAGAACGTGTTTCCGCCAAGAGAGGGTCTTTATGTTAATAGAACCCGGCAGCTGCAGCGATTCTGAGGACTTTATACTTCTGTACCGATATTTATCGAATCCTCATGTTATATAATTCCTCAATTGTTAAAAAAAAAAAGAAAACGTGATTCTTCTGTATTCTTACTATTTGCCTTCAAATATGTCTCATGCGTGTACTAATGTCGACGTTGTTGTTGCTGCTGTTGCTGGCGTCGTCGTCGTCATCGTAATAATCATCATGAACATGTTTTCTTTCTTCTTTTCGTATTCTTGCTCTTCTTCCTGCTACTTTTGCTCCTCTTCCTCCTTCTCCTTTTCTTCTTCTTCTTCTTCTTCTTCTTCTTCTTCTTTTCTTCTTCTTCTTCTTCTTCTTCTTCTTCCTATTTTGATCGTCGTCGTCTTAGTAGTAATCATCATCATCATCATCATCATCATCATCATCAACTTCCTCCTTCTCCTCCTCTTCCCTGCCTTCTTCTTCTTCTTCCTCCTCCTCCTCCTCTTTCCTTTCCTCTCATTATTATCCTTCCTATTTTGATCGTCGTCGTCGTCGTAGTTGTCATCAACATCATCATCATCATCATCATTATGATCATCATCACCATCATCTTCCCCCTTCTCCTCCTCCACTTCTCTTTTCTTCTTCTTCCATCTTATTCTTCTTGTTTAGCCTTAAGTAGCCTCCGATTGAGCTTTTACATAATAAAATACACCCCAAACCGAACAACAGTGACAATGACGTCTTTTATTCACGCACACACAATGCATTCAGACGTACAATATGGCCGATGTGCCTTCTCTTCCACGACTGCGACGGCATGATGAGATTTGAAAGAAAGTAAACAAGCACGCTGCCGTTTCTAATTAGTGGACCGACCACAGTGAGACTCTCCCATTTGCTAGATATGGCAGCTTGTGTACAGAATGTCTCCAGTCTGATGTTACGTAATGAAATAAGTTTACATGAAAGAATGCCTATGACTTACAAATTACAAAAAACAGATGTTTGCTAAATAGCCTTTTCTGCATTCAAAACATTGTTGGATGGTTACACAAACAAACTCTCATCACGATGTATAGTTTCTAGAAGCTACATTCAGACAGTGTAAGGAAAGCACAGTCAATAACCATAATTGAAATATGTAGGAAGGCAATGCGAACGAAATTTAGTTCCACCTGGAATTCTCGGCCAATTTTGAAATACATCTAGACGCATGCGCGTACATACATATAGTACATATATACACATACGCACATACAAACGCACGCACACACATACATGGACGCACACACATTATGCATCTATAAATGTACAGATATATATCTGTTTGTTATGCATAAATATGTATACATACACGTATGTATGGATGTATATGTATGTATGTAAATATATATATATGTGTGTGTGGGGGATGCATGTATGTATGCATGTATATGTAAATATGCGTGTATATATATAACATATATGTATATACTGTATATAGGTGTGTATATATATATATATATATATATATATATATATATATATATATATATATAT
>NC_068988.1:23763590-23768881 GCF_001194135.2 Octopus bimaculoides | reverse complement strand
TGTGTGTGTGTGTGTGTGTGTAGAAATATGTCTCTGTGCGTGTGTGTATGTGTATCTATGTATGTATTGACTCAGTAAAGAAGCTTGCAGAAACACTGAAAAGCGTATTTAATTTAGGAAATACAGAAACAGCAAAGAAAAACGAAACGAAATACTGGTGCAATGTGATTATGTTTAACTGTTAGACAAATACTGACGCGAGCATAAGAAAAAAAATATGGCCGTAAGTTGGTTGACACAAAGCTAATATTCTGTGTGTTTTCTATGTGAGGGTTTCATATGTTTGACTTACTATCAGCTCCTGGGTGTGGATGTATGTGTTCAAAATAACAGAGTGTATATATAGGCATATATATATTTATTTATATATGTATACGAGTGAATGTGTGTTTGTATAAATCTGTGTGTGTAGCTTGTGCACTTTTGATTACGGTATTATTGTTATTCTTGTTATTCTTCTTACTTACTTCACTCGTCGTTGTCGACTAATGACAAAACAAACTCAAAAGAATAAAGAAGTTAGATTAATACTCCTTGTTTTAGTGTTTCCTTGCCAAATAGCCGCTCTCACTGATGTTTTCTCTCTGGCTGATGAATTAATTAGACGAGATTAGATAAAACGTAATTTAAATATAGGAAGGGAAACGCAACATAGAAAATAGACAGAACAAAGATGAAAAGCGGAAAAATGGAAGCACGTCCTTGCAAACCAACGTTCAAACACACACATAAACACAGATATACGCATATATAAATATATTATATGGCACTCCTTCCACTATACTCTCTCTGTCTCTCTGCTCTCTGCTCTCTCACATTCTGTCACTTTCTTTCTCACTCCTCTCCCTTTCTCTCTTTTTGTATACATATATATATATATATCTTTATGTGTATGCGTATACATACACACACATACACATATATATGCTCACACCCATAATCTGTAGTAAAGATACGAAACTTAAAAAACAATGGCAATTTAATCATTTAATCAGACGTGTCCCTTTCAAAATAATCCCCTACAATACGAATAAACTGTCCTCCCCAGTACTACTACCACCATCACAACATTTTTCTGTCTTCGTCTTGATTTAGAAACACCTCTTGAAATAACTTTTCAGCGTTCGACCAGTTCAGTTCTTTTAGAAAATTTCTTCGACCTCATGTCTACTGCAAAATCGATGAAATTTCACGTTGGATTTCAACTTTGGGAAAGGAAAAGAAAGTCCTCTATGTCAAATCCACAATTAAAGCTTGTGTGATTTCACATCGTCTTTAGCTTTGACAAAACCCACCATCAAGAACTGATACGCAGGTAGTTGTATTGTGATATAGAAGCAAGTAAATTTTGTTTCTCTATACCTCTAGTTCTCTTTCAGCAGCCTGTCTCTCTCGAGCGCCAAAAAGCATCCAATTACTATTCTATGTATTAACCATTTGACCATGTGAGACAAATTCATGTTCAACAAAGCTGTTCCAATTTTGCCGTTTAGTTTATGTTATGCTTTGGATTATCTTTTGCATGTTTCAAATATTGGATTATCGCGATGTTGGGGATCTCCCTTGGCGGTTTTAGTCGAACAAATCGACCCAGTTAATTAATTCTTAAGCCTGGTACATATTCTATCAGTCATGAGGATGTAAACAAACCAACATCGGTTTTGAAACAACGAGGTGGGTACAAACAAAACATAAACACAAATTTCACAAGTATATACGACGGCTTCCATACAGTTTCCTTCTATAAATTTCACTGACATGGAATTGCTCTACCTGGGGCTATAATAGAAGACACGCTCAAGACACCGTGCAGTGAGATTAAATCTGAAATCACATGACTCCAAAGTGAGTCAAAATCATACCTGAACGATTTATCTTCAATATTTCTTTTAGAATCACGTGGTAGAACCATTCATAGGTGCATATTATTTCAGAAACTCCACGGGGAGTCATGCAACGATTTACATGAATCATAGCAGACGGTTCATAATATGATATTATTCGTCCTTTGTCGAGGGAAGTTGACCAGATTTAAAATTATATATATATATATGTATGTATATATTGCTCCAAACTGTTGAGCGCCATTCACGAATGTCTGACAAACAGTTTGCAATGGAGAGACAACAATGCTCTCGTCAATCGAACTCTCATTCACACCCCAATGACTGAAGACTAACCACTCAGTTGAAACTCGGAGTACCAAGAATCCTCTATGAAACTATTTTGATCTATACATGTAACTCCCAATAAATGTGTTGATGCCCTTCTTTCCTTTGTCTACTCACTGGTGTATATATATATATATGTATATATATATATATATACAAGAAAATCTCACCCCACGTCATTAATTGGTTTCAGGAGACACGACTTAAGTCGAACTAATTTAAATCTAGGCTTGGCTAGGCCGAATTTACTTTTCTCTAGGCTAAACCGATAATAATCATTCCCAGTTCTGTACTTTATTTATGAATGCATTTTCAATAATACGTGGTTAATAAAATCCTATTTTAAGATATAGAAATATACATCTATCTTACGATCTGAGTTCAAACTCCGCCGAGGTCAACGTTGCTCTTCATCCTTTCGAGGTCAATAAAATAAGTACCAGTTGAACACTGGTGTCGGTGTAATTGACTTACCTGCTCCACCAGTACTACTGGCCTAGTGCCAAAATTTTGAAGCCAATATAAATATAGATATATACGTCAAAACCTGACTCTAAAACCACATTAAATGTTTTAGAGTCAAGTTTTGGCTGTTACATCTAGCAGGGAGGTATCTCTTAGACACCCTTAATTATAATTTTAATAATAATTATTATCACTGAGGTTGTTATTCCCATGCTGGTCACCTGATAAGATCGGTAGTTTAATTAACGATCTTATCCTTATTTATATAAATATAGATATATACGAACAGAAAGACGCAAATAATAATATATCTTTCGTCTATCATTTTGAGTTTCGCATCACTGTCGATACAGCCGAATATCTACCGAAAATATAACAAACTATTGTATATTATCGTATATAATCTAATATACATTACAAGTTTAAGCACAGTATACATTGCACAAATGTATCTTGTCGATTGTGTATTTATTTTGATATTATATATTTATATGTGTTAGTATTCATTCGCTGTTAAATACATCAGCCTGCCTCATCAGAAACCTACACAATTTCCGTTACAGAATCCATTTCCAACGCTATTACCTTAACCGTGTTCTAAATTTCCGTTTTCAATTTGAACCTTTCTTCTCTTGCAGATAACATTTGCCTCCGTCGGCAACACATTTACAGCATTTAACAATTATGAGCCCTCTCAAATACATCATTGATGTAAGTTCCTAAATGTCTTTCAACACGTATATTATATAAAGCGTAGCGCATTATCTATCACATAAGAACTATATGTACGGACCATGATAAAATTTACACATGAACATCCAGATATTCTCGCGTCAGTTTCTTTTTTTACAATCTTACATGCACTTATACATACTATACACTTAACTATATCCTCAGAAATATACATGGGTACAAATCTCATTTGCTGATGTATGTGTGTGTGTGTGTGTGTGCGTGTGTGTGTGTGTGTGTGTGTGTGTGTGTGTGTGTGTGTGTGTGTGTATAATAGTGTATGAAATATACACAGAGAGAAAAGGATTTTTTACATGATAAAAATGGCAGTCAAAGCCACAAACCACGAAAAAGACCTTCTTACGTTAAAGCACGTACTTTAATATAAGTATGTTTCAGGCGGTGAGCTGGCAGAAACGTTAGCGCGCCGGGCGAAATGTTTAGCGGTATTTCGTCTGCTGTTACGTTCTGAGTTCAAATTCCGTCGAGGTCGACTTTTCCTTTCATCCTTTCGGGGTCGATAAATTAAGTACCAGTTACGCACTGGAGTCGATGTAATCGATTTAATCCGTTTGTCCGTTCTTGTTTGTCCCCTCTATGTTTAGCTCCTTGTGGTTAATAAAGAAATAAGGAACATTAGCACGCCGGGCGAAATGCTTAGCGGTATTTCGTCCTTTCGGGGTCGATAAATTAAGTACCAGTTACGCACTGGGGACGATGTAATCGACTTAATCCCTTTGTCTGTCCTTGTTTGTCCCCTCTATGTTTAGCCCCTTGTGGGCAATAACGAAATAGGTATTTCGTCTGTCTTTACGTTCTGGGTTCAAATTCCTCCATGGTCAGCTTTGCCTTTCATCCTTTCGGGGTCGATAAATTAAGTACCAGTTGCGTACTGGGGTCAATCTAATCGACTGGCCCCTTCCTCACCAAATTTCGGGCTTTGTGCACAGAGTAGAAAAGAATACTTCTAGTAGTGTTGGGCTTTGACTGCCATTTTTGGCATGTAAGAAATCCACATGATGTCACAATAAAATGCCCAAATTTACGCGCAAATTCACACATAATACCCACATAAACAAATTAAAATGCGGCTCTTCAGAAGAAACTTTAAGACGTAAACGCTCAAAATGTGACAACGAGCTACATCTGAACACGCGATTGCTAATGTATTATGCTAGCAGTCCAAGATTTTTGAAGGTAAAGTCTATACATTTTCAATAAATATATATAAGAAAAATACAGACGTTAAATGTATTCCACAAAACGAAATGAATAAAATATCCTGCCTACATACAACCAATGAAATTGCTCAAGAACAAGACTATCTGAGTATATCAACGGATATATATATATATATATATATATATATATATATATAGTCCTGTTAGTCCTCTTAGTTTCGCCTGATGATTGCACCATTATGAAAATCGAGTGGCGAGACAAAGTCGATTTGTCCAGGAATGAAAATTTAAAATTTAAATTATTAAATCTACTCCTAAGTCGAAAGATCTTAGCGTAAAAAGTCAAACAATTTGAACATATTCTATTATTTGAGAAAGAAATTAAAGCCACAAAAACATTTCTAGTATATAGATTTGCATAGAAGATTTTAATCAAATTAACATTACTAATCAAATATGTTACGACCTACAACTACGTAGAGCAGATTACGGTATTTAGAAATCCAAGCAATCTCCTCCATATATACAGCGGTAAATTATGACTAACAGAGTACAGGATCACATTTAATATGTTATAGCAATATCCAATCATGTATGTTCCGAGTATATCTGAACCATGTATTGTTGAAACGGTCGTAATGAAAGCATAAATATAAAACTATACCTCAATTCTTGGACTTACCATATATGTATATATAAATGTGTATGTGTGTATGTGTGTATATATATATGTATATATATA
>NC_068988.1:23762781-23763548 GCF_001194135.2 Octopus bimaculoides | reverse complement strand
ATATATATATATATATATATATATATATACATATATATATATATACAAGGCCACACATAATGTAATTTGCGTCTGTCCTACCCTGTCAACCGAACTTATTTCTTTCACTGGATTCCTGTTATGCTTGGGAACCGCCTACAATAGGTTCACTGATCTTATCGTTATTAAACCTAGTATGAACTGCGATCAATATGATCCAGTATGGTCGCAACTGCAAATCGCAGAAACCACAAAATAACTAAGCAAGTATCGCAATATATATACATGTGTAAAGAGGGTTGTCATGTGGTGGAATATGTATCTAAGTATTGAGATCTTTGTATGTAACGAATAGGATTTTTATACTAACGCAGACATCAACTAACGCGACCCTGTCTATACGCAGACACACGCTCGAACGCGCGCGCACACACACACGCCGATACATAAATATCCTATCATTCAATTTAATAGAAAATCTCTTTGCGCATAACACTTTAGTAATTTCTTGCGACGGATACTCATTACATATCATGGAAATTATCTCAGAGCGTATCACATTGTATGGCATATATATTTAGTTATTTCACCTTTTAGCTGTACACTTTGATATCATCTTCAAATAATATTCTCTATAAGCTTTTTCATACGTACATACATACATACATACATACATACGTACACGCATACGTACTTACATACATGCATGCATATAAATACATAGGTACATGAGTACATACATACGTACACACACACATATATATGTATATATATATATATATATATAT
>NC_068988.1:23760625-23762314 GCF_001194135.2 Octopus bimaculoides | reverse complement strand
ATATATATATATATATATATATACATATATCCAAAAAAAAACAAGAAGAAACATTTTGGAAAGATACACCAAAAATTCTGATACTAATAACACGTTACGAAGTCAAGCAACAAAACAAGACAAGGCGAAAAGAAGTTTCTATTTATGATGATGATCATGATGATTATGATGACGACGACGGCGACGAAGACGATGACAATGATGATGATGACTATGACGATCATGACGATGACGATGATGGCGATGAAGATAACGATGATGATGAGACGACAACAATAACAGCAGCAGCCACAAGAACAACGACAAAAACAACAACAACAATAACAGCAACAACAACAACAACAACAATAATAATAATAATAATAATAATAATAATAATAATAATAATAATAATAATAATAAGGAAATTACTACTTACAATATCATTTTTTTTTTAATGTATGTTTTTTCGTTATGTTTGCATACAAAAAGAGAAGAGAAAGCGATATCAAATATTATAAGACGAATATTTGAAAGGAAAAAAAAATGTGTATAATTGAATATAACTATGAGAATGTAATTTCATGATACATAAATTCCTAGCATCACAATGTTAAGTTAAACACTATGTTCTTCACTCAATTCCCTCCAGTATCTGGCGTTAATTTCCTTATGGCACACTTATAAAAACTGAATTTTGAATTTTGTTTAGGAAGTCACTCTAATGGTGACCGCTGTCAATATTTGATCCATACATTTTATTGTGAAGGCGCATCGCTCAGTGGTTAGAGCGTCTAGCTCACAATCATGAGGTAGTTAGTTCGATTCTCGGACCGGGTTGTGTGCTATGTTCTTGAGCAAGACACTTTACTTCACGTTGCTCTAGTTTACTCAGCCAAGCTGTATCGGCTTTTGCCTTTCCTTTTGATGACATCGGTAGTGTGGAGAGGAAAGGCTGGTATGCATGGTCAACTGCTAGTCTGCCACAAAAAATCTTGCTTGGACTTGTGCCTTGGATGGTAGCTTTCTAGGTGCACCCCATGACCATTCATGCCTGAAAGGGTTGTTTACTCTTTACCTTTTGCTATTGTGTGGTAAGAGTTTGGCTTTCCAACCGCATGTTTACTGGATGCGAATTTTTCTCCCATCAGAGTTCCGGACCCCAGTAATAAACTCATTTGCATACAGCCAATTAGAGCTCCCCTTCACCTTGTTGTCAAATTAACAAAGGTTGCTGCTAGTAGCAGAAACCCCATTGGTGCTGGTAAACCTTTAAAGGATTGTTTGGAAAGTGTGAAAGGAAAGGTGCCGTCCAGCTCTCAGATTATGCGTAACAAGAACAACAAGCATTATCAAAAGAGAAAAGAAGAATGGTCATTCCTTTCCCAAGTGGCCTTATCTTATCGCCCATCACTTGTTATGCGCTCATAAATTAGTTTGATACTTGACCTCTGATTGGTTGTATGCAAATGAGTTCATAACTAGGGTCCAGAACTCTCGTGAGAAAACAATTTTGCTTCCGGGTTCAGTCCTGCTACGTGGCATCTTGGGCAAGTTTCTTCTACTATAACCCAAGCCGACCAAAAGCCTTGTGAGAGGTTTTGGTAGACGGAAACTAAAATAAGTAACCCCTCCTATATGGATATGTATATATATACATACATACATACATATATATATATATATATATATATATATATATATATATTA
>NC_068988.1:23758005-23760521 GCF_001194135.2 Octopus bimaculoides | reverse complement strand
TAGGTTTTGATATACAGAAGATCCAAAAGGCAGGTAAGTCTATGTAAGTACTACAGAAGGACCGCTGTTAGATTCCCGGTTCGATAATAGCATGGGGGGTCTAATACGGGTCGCGTGTGAGAGTGTATATGTTAAATAAAATGAGACAACAAAGCCAAGGCAGTGTGAAATTTCTAGGACATTTTTATAAAAGGGGGGGGGGTAGTCTTACAGCTGTTTCCGGGATATAAAAGATATCCCATCATCAGAGACGATATGAGAGAGTTAGATAGAATGAAACATTTGATTTCAATATAAGAAGTTATTCTGGAAAGGGAGAGATATAGGAAGTAGAAAGGGAAATAAAAGAATAAAAATAAAGATGTATGTTGGATGTTAAACTTACTGTTCCATTCTCCAAGGAATGTGTTATGTAGAATGGGCAAAAAGGATTGTTGTCCATGATATGTGAGATCCGATAGGAGTTCATATTTTGTTATTACACACTGTCCACATGAAATAACAATATAAGAACTCCTACCGGAACTTAGAATACCATGGACAAGAAGCCTTTTTATCCATTCTACACAACACATTCCTTGGATAATGGAACAGTAAGTTTAACATCCAACATATATCTTTATTTTTATTCTCTTATTTCCATTTATAGTTCCTTATATCTCTCGCTTTTCGAAATAACTTCTTATATTGAACTCTACGATTTCCTTCTATTTAACTCTTTCATATAATCTCTGATGATAGGATATACTTTATATCGCTGAAAAATCTGTAAAACTACCCTTCTCTTTATAAAATGATTGAAAAAATGTAGAAGATTAAAGATACAATAGAATCAAAACAGAATCCATTAAAAAGAATAACGTTGAAGTGCATATCCATCCATCATCCCTCTTCTCATTCATTATTTCTGGGACGATCGTGGGTGCAGAGTCCTCAGGTACCTCCTCCGAGGCATAAGTTCTGGCAAGGTTGTTTATGGAAGACCAGCAGTCGCCCATCCATACCAGTCTCCCCTCTCCACACCACCAATGTTATCCAAGGGAAAGGCAAAGGGGCCGATACAGCTTGGCACCAGTGACGTCGCAACACCTTTCTACAGTTGAGTGAACTGGAGAAATGTAAAATAAAGCGTCATGCTCAAGAACACAACACAGATCCCTGTCCGGAAATCGAACTCACTACCTCATGATTGTGAGCCCGACGCTCTAACCACAGATCCATGCGCCTTCACAATTAAAAAAAAACTATAAATGCTGAAAAAAGCAATTGTGAACAGTGTCTGTAGATGTGTCGTAGGAATCTCAACATTTCGGTGAGCCAGCTATCATACAGTTCTATATAAAGCATGATACACTTTTTGTGAATAATTTATGGATCAAACTTAGACTCCATTATGGCTCCTATAACATCCATGTTACTGTCAAGCCTTTTAAATAAGATCCTATAGGAAGTAGATGAGAGAAAGGTATATAAATACAGGGACCTGACCGGCTGCTATCAGTTTGTCCCGGTCGCTATCGAGACCTGATGTGTTCTTGGAACTCGTGCTGTTGATTTCCTCCGCAAAATAGGGTTTAACGCCGGCCCATCTTAGAAATGAAATCCGCGAGGTGGAGTGGTTGCTGCAGCAAGTATGGCTGACCATTCTCCGCAGCAACACCATCTCCGTCATGTCTGCGGGGTGCGGCGCTGAACACGCCATTTTATCTAGGGTAAGCAGCCCGTTGCTCTCTTTCTCCCTCCATCTTCTGCTGCTTAATCCCTCCTTTTTTTAAAATCTTTTTCTGATTTTTTGTTCTCTTGTAATTAAATTGAGACAAATAAAAGAAAATATAAGTATTTTTAAAATAAATTTTAAAAAATAGAAAAAAGAACGTTAAAAAGAAAAATAATTGGTTTTAAATGTTAAAGCTAACAGGCAGCTAACTGATGTGTAAAAGTTACAGTATATTTTAATGTATTTCAAGCGGTAACTTATATTTTATGGTGTACATAGACCTGTTACTTGATCCGGCAAAGTGGATAATTGTTCTTCCAAATAATGAGAATAGTCGCTCACCGGTGACTGATTTCTCTCAATAAACATCTCCAACTAAATATACGTTTATTCCAAAGTGGGACAGGCTTTCCACTGATTAATTGCTGATAGGAACTTCGTATTTCATTTGCCAACCATAATATATCAACAGGTGTATTTAAGGTTCATAATTCAATGCTGTGTCCTACTTTATTTTCATGTTTTAAGTGTGGGTCTTTGTGTCTGCATTTACGTTACGATAACTTAAGAGTTTTGGCATAAGAGTATAGGCGCAGGAGTGGCTGTGTGGTAAGTAGCTTGCTTACCAACCACATACGTCCGGGTTCAGTCCCACTGCGTGGAGCACCTTGGGCAAGGGTCTTTTACTATAGCTTCGGGCCGACCAAAGCCTTGTGAGTGGATTTGGTAGACGGAAACTGAAAGAAGCCCGTCGTATATATGTATATGTATATATATATATATATATATATATATATAT
>NC_068988.1:23754600-23757995 GCF_001194135.2 Octopus bimaculoides | reverse complement strand
TTTGTCCCCACAACATCACTTGACAACTGATGCTGGTGTGTTTACATCCCCGTAACTTAGCGGTTCGACAAAAGACACCGATAGAATAAGTACTAGGCTTACAAAGAATAAGTCCTGGGGGTCGATTTGCTCGACTAAAGGCGGTGCTCCAGCATGGCCGCGGTCAAATGACAAAAACGAGTAAAAGAGTAAAAGAAGAAGAAATCGGTAGCCTAAATACCAGGCTTTAAAAATAAATTTAATTAATTAGTAGGGTCTTTTCGTTCGTCCAAAATTCTTCAAGGCGGGGTCCCAGCCTCATCGCAGTCTAATAACTGAAGCAATTAAAGGACAAACCGGTGCTTTCTTTTAAAACAATGCTGTTATATTTGTTCTGCCCAAACAGTATAGCCAGGCAGTCCAGTATTACTTTCGCCATTCAAAATGCAGTGATTTCTTTTTTTTTTTTTTTCCTTTAGGAAACTATAAACATTAATATTACTGTTCACAGAATGCGATAAAACATATAATAAAAACGGAATAACGATTGCCATCTCGTTATTCCTCCCCACCTCATAACTTTCCCTCATATCGCCGTCATAACATTAATATCTGTAACTTAAGACAAGATTGTCTTATGGTGTGAGAGGTCATAGAGTTAGGTATGAAAGGCCAATGTTGTTATAACATTAACAGCCTATACCGACTCTCAAATTACTAACATAAATTTAATGTATTTGATCGATGTTATCCGAGAGATTCATATTAAAAATGAAATACAGTATTTTTTTACGCAGTACGGCCATTAATTTAGTATCAAAAATACATATTTTGTTCTTGACAGGAAGTGATTGATCTTATTTACTTATTAGGCGAACAACGAGTCCTTCGGTTTGTTCTTGTTACTGATGTTGTGGGTCTTTAATTTTTAGAATACCTCTCATAAGAAATCCTGTGATCAAACGCCGTTCAAACGCAAGTATTGTGTCTCCTTATTCTTCACAACTTATCTATCTAGGAAACATCTTTTCTTAATGTTTTGATTGTGGTTTAGGTAATTTGGCTATTCTATTTTTTTATATATAGCTGAGCATCTGACTGCGTACAAACACACAACTACACTCCAAAGTCCCAATATTAAAATCGCTGTTCTAAATCTTGTATTCCTGTCAGTTAATTTCATGTATTTTGAATTGTGATAAATTAAATGTGTAATATATACCGCGACCATTTTCATTCCTTTATCCGCGATGAAAATATCTGGCCTACTTGTCCGAATCTTATAGCCAATCTATACAGTAAAGGCCCATAATGCATTAACTTACCATGTCCTGTTACACTCTCTTGTTGGCGTTCATACATTTTTCTTCACCTTCAAAACCCCTTTGAAGTAATATGTCGTAGTGTGTTGCTTTGGCTACACAAAGTTATCAAGTTATCAACTGACTCATATTTCTCGATACATGTTCCGCCCTTAGCACTTTCCACGGTTCTGTCTATTCTCGATGATATTTGCTCGTACGCATTACTGATTACTGGGTGTGAGTAACCATAGTGAGTTCCCCCGTTTCATTCTTGAGTTTTCCATTCTTCAACTACGAACAAAAATTATTATCATTAACGTTGTTTGTTATTGTTGTTGTTGTTGTTGTTGTTGTTGCTGTTGTTGTTGTTGTTGTTGTTGTTCTTCTTCTTCTTCTTCTTCTTCTTCTTCTTCTAGTTATTATTATTATAGCAACATTATATTTCATATATGTAGCATTGACCTGATAAAGGAATTGACATTATTTTCCCTCACAATCCCCTCCACACAACACACACACACACACACACACATATGCATATCTATTCAAATATTGATGTGTGTGTGTGTATATATATATATGTGTGTGTGTGTGCGTGTGTGTGTGTGTGTGTGTGTGTGTGTATGAATATGCTGTATGTATGTATTGACAATACAATTAAATGTAGTATTTAATGCATAAACACCCACATACAAATGCATAAATATATACGCACACGCTCATATCTGCGTGCTTATGTATTTGTGTATGTGTGTGAGTGTGTGTGTGTATCTCTATATGTGTGTGTCTGTTTCAGCGTGTTTCAGCGTGTCTGTGTTCGTGTGTATCTGACTAGATGCGTAAGCTTACATGCTGACGTATGCTAATTAATAGAATACTCCAACACAATGGCGTCCACAATGAATTTCATAGAAGTAACTAGAAAACAGAAGCAAAAGTAGTCGTCAGCGACTGAAAATTAAATCACACACTTGGTTATATATTGTCTACGCATAAGATTCTGTAATCGGATGTGTTCAACAGAATTGGTTGCTGTCTTACTTCTAGCTATTTCCAATCGTTTAGTACAACAGGCGGGATTCTCTTGTTTTTTCTTAATGTTATTTTTTAATCTGGTACGTCTGATTGTAGGTATCCTAGTGTTTTGTTGTTTGTAGAATAGACAGTCACTGTGATGACGACGACCACGACCACGACGTAGACATCGACAAAGGTGGCGGTGGTGGTGGTGATGACGTGGTGCTGCTGCTACGGCTGATGCTGATGACGGTGGTGAGAACATACGACGATATATATATTATTATTATTATTATTATTATTATTATTATTATTATTATTATTATTATTATTATTATTATTATTATTATTAAGGCGGCGATTTGGCAGAATCATTAGCGCACCGGGCAAAAATGCTTAGCCGTATTTCGTCCGGTTTTACTTTCAGAGTTCAAATCCCGCCGAAGTCGACTTGGCCTTTCATCCGTTTTATAGGCGATGAAATAAGTACCAGTTGTGCATTGGAGTCGAGGTAATCACCTTAGCCTTCCACCTCCCGAAATTACAGGACTTGTGCCAACATTAGAAACCGATATTAGTAGTAATGTAAAGGTAGTTGTGTTTACGGTGACGATTGTAGTGACGGAGTGGTGGTGCTGTTGCTGTTGTTGGGGTTGTCGTTGGCTCCTACCTGTCCTATTATCTGCGACAGCAATGTTGATAGTAAAGAGGGTATTGCTATGTTTAACCTACACCTGAAGTAATATGAGCGAATGTGTTTCACTTCTTATCAGCGTGATTTTATCTAAAGGCTTGAAAGAGGATAGGCAACGTCATCTGCCAGGAAATAGCAGCGATCTGATCCCGCATAACACAATGCTTTGAAGGTCAGCCTGGTCATGTCTTCATTATGGGAAATTAGTGTGCTGTACTTTAACTCACGATCATAATGTTGTATATTATAATACTCATACATACGCCCACACATACACACATATACATATATGTATAAAGATATATTTGTGTACTATAGACATATGTATGAGTGTATGTATGTATATGTATATATATACATACATACATACATATATATATATATATATATATATATATATA
>NC_068988.1:23752707-23754103 GCF_001194135.2 Octopus bimaculoides | reverse complement strand
TATATATATATATATATATATATATATGTATATATATGTATATATATATATGTATATATATATGTATATATATGTATGCATATATACATATAGACATGCATATTTATGTGTCTGTCTATCTATTTTATATCTATCTTTGTTTAGATATACACGCTGGAGAAACAGCATCCACCATATTATTTGGTAGAGTTTATTCGTCAAATGTACAAGGTGCATTGAAATCTAAAAAGTATCTGACTTTGTACTTCCCGCCAAAAATAAAACCACGTGGGTAAAATACTTTGGACCAGAGGTGACGCTACCCTTCCCGCTCGAGAGAGAAAATTTTCTCGCCGGCAGGCCGCGTCAGTTCCCGGCTGTTACGCTTGGAGTATAGACACGCAGTCTGCGCTCATCGGATTTTCGTTTTCAGCTAAGATAACAGAACGCATAGAGCGCAAACCATAGACCCAAGTCTCACCACCAGTGATAATGGTCTTCATGACGTTTGGATCGTGGTTGGCACAATCCAGCATGTCCGGAGCGATTTCCATGCGGAGTTGCTTCTGTAGCGGCACCAGCACCTTGGGGACGAATTACACCGACACTCTGCAAGCACACAAATCTCCCGTTAAAATGAAACACTGATTCTGTGCTTATTTTCTCTTCATGAGTAGTTTCTTAGATTGTTACACGACAGTCCTCCGTGACCGTCTCAATCGGTTCCTCGCTTCGACTTGTGCATGACTTGCCTGAGCGAACCTCACTATCCGCTGAGGTACAGTCATGTTTGAAGCGGTTGTACCACTCCTTGATCTGCGTCTTTCCTATGGCGTCATTGCCAAACGCTTCCAGAATCTTCTGGATGGTCTGAAGTCAAGTATCACCATTCTTTTGGCAAAACCTAATGCAATATCACTTCTCGATGCATTCGATTATCTTACGTGAAAACGAAATTTCTACACGCGCGCTTTAGCCGCCTGCATTCTTGGCGAAACAGCCAGGAATCAACGCCATCTACCGGCACGAAATTTTTTACTCATGCGCATGAAGACTGATGTTACCTCCAACTCAAGACATTTTGCCTACCTGGCACTAGTTTTGGCGGGGACAAATAAAATCTGATACTTTTTGAACACACATCGTATGCATTGATTCTGTCTTAGTCTCTATTTCTCTTCGTCTCCTTGCATGTCTGTCTGTCTATCTCTTTCATTCTTCCCCCTCTCTTTGTATCATTATATAATTAATATCATTATACGGATGTTTAATTATATA
Organism: Octopus bimaculoides; assembly: GCF_001194135.2. Lineage (NCBI taxonomy): Eukaryota > Metazoa > Mollusca > Cephalopoda > Octopoda > Octopodidae > Octopus > Octopus bimaculoides. The sequence goes on along the minus strand of NC_068988.1, from coordinate 23,752,846 downwards.
AACAAATATACCATAAATATTTATACACATGTGTATATATTTATATGGTGTGCGCATGCATTTAAGCATATATACATGTATGTGCATAACCTACATAAATACATACCTATATACATATATATATATATATATATATATA
>NC_068988.1:23749072-23751500 GCF_001194135.2 Octopus bimaculoides | reverse complement strand
GCTCCAAGTGCATCTTATTACACGGTCTGTGACACTGACGAATTATGGTCTACGTAAGAAAACATGGAGGATGCGAAGGAGGCGGAGGAGGCGGAGGAGGCGGAGGTGGAGGAGGAGAGAAGGAGGAGGAGGAGGCTCAGTAAAGAAGGTGCTATGTTTTTGGTTAAGCTACGTTTAGGTTTGTTTTCTGTTTGTTACTGTCGTTATTATTATGTTACCCAATATCCGTCCACAACGGTTCAAATTTTACGGGGTTTTTTTTTCGAAGAACAGAAAGGAGTGTGTATAATGTGATGTTTTTTAAAAGAAAACATTATCGTTTTTCTTACTCTTTTATTCAATATTTGATTTAAACTGTATTATCGAAATGGAGAACAATGAAATTTAGACAACGAAACATTTAATATGATTTTTTTCCAACCATTTCCCTCCTTCTTCTTTTTCTTTATGTCTTTCTTTATTTCTTCCCTTTCCTCCCCTCCTGCCCTTTCTCTCTCTTTCTCTTTCAATACCATCATCATTCATCATGGAACAAAGCTGGCCAAAACAACGAAGCATCCCCAAAACAAATCAATATATATTTACATACTCGTCGATCCATCAATATATCCTGACTTTAAATGTTCTATGCCTTGAGATCCCAGGAAGTGTTGTCGTTTTTTTTCTTTTTCTTAATAATTCAACACAAAACATTATTTTGAAAACAAATATATAAAAAGTGAATTGAAAAATCTACAGAACATCGGAGAGAAGCCAATGCGATATTTAGTTTCGTTCTGAGTACATATTCTACTGAGATCGATATGGTCCTTTCGTTGGTGGATCAAATGAGGACCGGTGAAGAAGTTGCTTGGATCGGACCGACTATAATTCACTACAAAGATATTTGACCAAATGTTTTAATAAAATAATCAAACCGAACGAGTGGGACAACAAATAGGTTATCTATGACAAGGACGGAATTGAATGTAACTAAAATTAGACTAGTTTCGCTTGGAGACGTTTTCCTGTTTGAGACTACGCTCGATCTGGATGGCAACCCTAGTCATCCAGATGCCTCAACCGTAGCTGAGAAAAATCGGAAGCCAACTGCACGAGAATTGGAAAAAAAACCCCATTTAATTGAAGTCAGACTTGGATCATAAAATTCATTCATGAACTAGGAAAAATGTTATAACCTGCTCATTGGGTCTTCATAATCTGACTGCTTCTCAGCCTTATCAAGGAGTTTCCCTTTGCTCGTCATTGAAGTGTAGACGATACAGCGAACGTTTCTTGGGTAGTATCATCACAACTGACGAACAGTTGATTCTTTGTAATCATATCTAATGAACACTACAATGATTATCATCCAATGGAAATAGACAATCCATCCCCTGTCCAAGGTTACACCTGAAAAAAGTTATCGTCTGAGTTTAGTGTGATATGAAGAGTGTCATATTCCATGAAGTTTTAAACCAAAACGAAACAGTTAAAATAGTCAATTGAAAAAGGGTTCATCTTTGGCCAGTCATAAAGACCACATTTTGCCCAAATCCTCCAGGAAAAGATTAGGGCACTAAAATATGGAAGCTTCGTTCTATCCTCCTTACTTTGCTGACCTTAGTGCATCTGTCTATCATTTTTCCAGATCATTGCAACAGTATTGAGGGAAAATCAGTTTATTAATTTGTATAGATGGTAAAAATGATATTGTGTTTCTTTGCTATGAAACCCGAAGAATGTTATGCCCAAGGAATGAACAATTTGCCAAATAGAAATTGGATTAAAAACTTTTTTATCACTACCTTGATTAAATATATCCATTAAGACCAACGAAGCATTTGTTTGTTCAACATCTTCAAATGCGAGAGGCTTTCTTTGTAACCTGATATATAAAAGATAATCTAGAGACAAAAATTATATTTTTGAAAGATCACCTAGACATTTTTTTGCAGGGCATAGTAAAAGAAACACTGGTTTAGTTCTCAGATTTAAATCAGATGCCTCGGGTATCGCATGAACAGATTACTTTCGCTTATTTCTATAGAACATGTAAATAAATTCACCTGTTATTTAATTTATCTGATAAATGATGGTGCTACACTTCAACTTACCTACTTCATATAAATTACTGGTGTATGCTGTACCAAAACATACTTATGAATAGCTAGTGGTTAATTGCTCTAGAACACAGTCCACTCACACTTAAATATTACTTCAACAAACTTTTATATATACATATATATATATATATAGATATGTGTGTGTGTGTGTGTGTGTGTGTGTGTGTGTGTGTGTGTGTGTGTGTATGTGCATATATATGAAAAAAAGTTCCGTGTGGAAGGATTACGGTTTAACTATCTAACTTAGAGATATCAAATATAAAATATACAAGAAATGAGGGCAGGGAATCGTCAATTAATAATAGAATTAACAATTAACAATT
>NC_068988.1:23747670-23748077 GCF_001194135.2 Octopus bimaculoides | reverse complement strand
GAAGGGAATGCTTCTATGCGGCCTGCTTGTTTGTTGCACCTTGTTTACCATTTTTGTCCTTGTTCTTTTGCCACGTCATGTACCTAGTTATGTATCTATATGTACATGTGGATGAACGTATATACATACATGTACATATATATGCATATACTCATATACTGTTTGTATCACGACAGAACGCACGCGTTACCTTTATACAGTAAGTTTTTAACTATTTTTCTAACGCGACTCTCTCTATTTCTATCTCCCCCTCTCATTCTTCCCTCTACTGTTCTTCGCCTCTACCTGTCACTACTTCTCTCTTTCTCTCTCTCTATCTCTTGTTACTCGTCCTTCGCCCCTCACCGTTACTACTACTATCTTTCTCTCTCTCTCTCTCTCTCCCCCTCTCTCTCTCTCTCTCTCTC
>NC_068988.1:23745109-23747190 GCF_001194135.2 Octopus bimaculoides | reverse complement strand
TATATATATATATATATATAAAGATAAATTAAATATAGAGATATTCTATTAACAAGTATGCTTTTGCGTATATCTTAGTTTTCAATGGAACGGCATGTTTCGTTTCGATAGTGAGTCATGTGTTTTCATTGTCTGTTTTAATTATCGGATTTCTTTGTCCGTGTTGTCGTTTGAATATGTTAAAATATGTTTATACATGTATGTTAGTCTGTTTAAATGTTCGCGTCGGTATCTGAGCGTCTGCTGACCCAGCATGATGGAGGTTGAAGTATGAATTTATTCAAAACAAAAGAAAAGAAAAACTATTACCCTTTTTCTTTATTGGTGAAGAAATTATCCGACTTATTGAATTACTGCAAATCCATTTATTTAGGAAAAGGTCAGGAGTTAGTTATACACAAGAGGTCATCTGACGTTGGAACTAATTATAGCATCAAATATTATCTGAAGATGTAATTTATTAAATGAATGAAATGTTATTTTGTTTCCCTTTCCTGAGGTTTACAAAGCGAATTGTTTTAGGGTAGCTGGAATGTTTCATTTGATCAAATTACCGCATATTACTCTATTTGAGAAATTGTTAGGAAACTGCTGTATACGAGCGATTTACTCTGATGTTATTACTAGTTAAGGTATGAAATATTAATTGGTGATGGAAGAGAAAACAATGCGTTACGTTTAGATTTCTTATCACTGTTATTGATACAGTGTTACGGTATTTAAGAAAATATTTGTAAATGTGAAGGCATAAACGAATTAGATTTGTGACGTCACTATTTAATCTTTTGGTCGGGTGTTTCAGGTTTCGCAGGTTTTTAGGTCACAGAGGCTACAGAAGTAATTTGAATGGGTATTAGATGAAGTGTTTCAGTATCACTCTCTGGGAAAGTTCAGTTGATATGAAGATTTTGCGAGCTTTCATGTTTATGGAATGGATTTCCTCTAAATGCCAGTCAATTATCTCAAATGTTGCTATCAATACAGGTGCTACAAAAGCATTGTGAAATAATGTATTTTAAGAAGAGTATTCTGACTACTGGATCACTTTAAGTCTCGTATAAATTCTTTCATTGCTTTATTCTTACTCACAGCATCTTCGTATGATACACTTTCACCAATACCAATCTATATACAAACATACATATGAATGTGTATATGTGTAATAATGACTGGATGTATAACCTCATTATATTGCGACTCGAAGTATTTTAAAAAGGAGAAATATAGTGCCGAATGTACATTGTAGATTATTATGCCATTTATTCTAGGCTGTAAGTCATACTAATCATTTTACACATATATGATATATAATAAATAATATATGAAATATGATATATAATATATAATATATGAAATATAACATAAAATAAAGTAATATACTATAATATAATATGTATGTATGTATATGTGTGTGTATGTGTATGTATGTATGTATGTATGTATATCTGTTTTGAGAGGACTGTATGAGAAAAGAGTTCTCAAAACCATGGTAGAGTTTAATGATAATTTATTGTGGCCGAGTCATTCTCTTGAGTCACAACTTGTCTGAAGGTCTGTGTACGTAAAAGAGAAACTCAGTTTAGCAAGAGACAGACTCAACAGATATGAGAAAAGTATATGCATATTTATAGATAGATGTATATATATATATGTATATATACAAGAGAGTGGGGCAGTAATACAAATCCCGGGCTGGAGTCCTATGTGCTGGAAGAAATCCCGGGCCGGAGTCCTATGTGCTGGAAGACTGCGGCGACTGAGGCATCCCTTTGCTTGTGCTAGGACATATTTCTCGGAGATCACTTTGTGGTAAAACCAGACATACAGAGAATGAATGGCGTTGAACATTTTGGTGATCTTTTGTTTGCATTTGAGATCATCGTGCTCCAACATTCTGGGCCTGCGCCTCATACTCGCAGTGGATATCTTACTGTGGCTTGTATCTGGATCATGTCAGTATGGTGGGGAGGCTCTGTTCGGTGGTCTGTTCGGAAGTGGGACTGACCGCGGAACCATGTGGTTGGTAAGCAAGCTACTTACCTCACAGCCACTCCTGCGCCTATATATATATATATATATAT
>NC_068988.1:23743800-23744579 GCF_001194135.2 Octopus bimaculoides | reverse complement strand
ATATACGTATATATATATATGCATATATATATACGTATATATATATATGCATATATACACACACATATATATATACGAATATATATGTGTGTGTATGAATATAAATATATATGTATGTATATATATATAAGAACATACGTATCTACGCATGCCTGTATGTTTGCATATATGTGTGTGCGTGTGTGTGTGTGTGTGTGTGTGCTGTATGAATATACGTATGTATGTACTTTTAGGTATGTATGTATGTATGTGTATATGTATGTATTTATAGTATTTTCACTGGTGTAGTTGTTATGCACAACGTAAATAAGCAATTACGATAGTTTACCTAGATTACATTAATGAATGCTATCGAGAAATAATTATCAATTAGCGTGATTAGTGAGGAGAGCGTATGTAAAGAAGAGAACTAGGTAGATATTTATGCAAATATGTTTGGTAGGTATGAAGGTAGGTAAGTCGTTGGTCGGTCAATCTCTCTGTCGGTAGGCTGGTTGGATGATTGCAAGTGAGGTAGGTATGTGCATACACAAGTAGGTAGGTATATCGGTTGATACGCACACACACACACACACACACACACACAAACACACACAAACACACACACATACACACACACACACATCTATAGACGGAGACAAACAGACAGATATAGTTTGATGAATGTTTATATGTGTTGCGTATGCGTATGTATGTATGTATATATATACGTGTGTATATAATATATCCGTCACAAACACATATGTGTGTATGTGTGTGTAAATGCGGGTAAGTATATA
>NC_068988.1:23741411-23742323 GCF_001194135.2 Octopus bimaculoides | reverse complement strand
TTAATGCGCTAGAAATAGATCACATCTTGTGTCTATTAAGACCTAAATTGTTCTCAACATGAAATATAGGTATGCTGCTATATTTCATGTTGAGAACAATTTAGGTCTTAATAGACACAAGATGTGATCTATTTCTAGCGCATTAATTGTCCACGTTAGTGGTCGACATTATTGCTTTAATATATATGTGTGTGTGTGTGTGTGTGTGTGTGTGTGTGTGTATGTATGCATGTATGAGGCACTGTTTGGATATGTGTAGAACAACTCCTGCTGAACAGCATCGCAACAGCAGAGGTGATTCTTCGTCTTATGAAGAACATGGTAAGAATCTGCCTGGATTATGGAAAGCATCTGTTTATGTAAATTTCTTCTGAACGCTTCAGGCCTATCGTGTTGTCAAGTTTCCAGAAAATATAATCAAACAATATGCTAGGCGGTTACATATTTGTCCATAATTCTGATTTTGAATACACTGACTGTTTTTCTTATCTCTATATTGGTTGTAAATTTTGGCACAATGCCTGCAATTTCGGGGGAGGGTATAAAGCAATTACATCGACCCTTGTTTTTCAACTGGTACCTATTTTATTGAAAGGATGAAAAGTAAAGTCGACCTCGGCGGAATTTGAACTCAGAACGTAAAAACAGACGAAATGCCGCTGATTTGTCCGGCATGCCAACGATTCTGCCAGCTCGCTACCTTTTTCTTATCTCTATATTGCGAGCCAACTCTCTCTCTCTTCCCCTTCTCCCCCTCTTTCTGATTCTTTAATACTGTCTCTCTCCCACTAATACTGTCTCTCTTCCTCTAATACTGCTGCCGAGTGCAGCGTGTCACTTTTTTTTGTCGTTGATGATATCTGAAAGGAAACTGGTTGGATCTCAGTGAAGTATTATTACAAGAGGAAAATC
>NC_068988.1:23740237-23741226 GCF_001194135.2 Octopus bimaculoides | reverse complement strand
TGCCGAGTGCAGCGTGTCACTTTTTTTTGTCGTTGATGATATCTGAAAGGAAACTGGTTGGATCTCAGTGAAGTATTATTACAAGAGGAAAATCAACACAAGAACATTTAAATCGATAAGTAGCATATACATGTTTTGTCACAAATGAGGTGGGGTTTCTTTGTGCCTTCCACAAAACCTGGAAAAATCTATTGTTGATGTATGAAACAGTTTCGTCTCCATCGATCGAAGGAAAGACTACGGACATTTTTTTTTTTCATAATATAAATTCTTAAGAAGGCAGTAAAGAAACAATCCCTGCTATAGATCTTTCCAGAGGCTCATCACAATATTTGGGCAGTGTAAGACAAGAGGATCTTGGAGGAGACGGTGGCAATTTAAAATTCATTACCTATTGTGGAACAATCCGGGTGGTCGATAATCAGGAGTAGCAAACATCACAGTGCTGTACCGGTACAGTTCCTATCGTAAGTAAAATAAAACATGAAACAGACGATACACAGCTGAAACGCTAACTGCTTTAAGCAGAAGATTTCTGCTCCATGGAAGTCGAAATATGGAGAAGAAAACTCCAGGAGACACGGAACAACTACTGGTTACAGACGGTGCTTTTCCCTTTTCATAGTAGATCTTAGGAAGATGTGGATTTTGTACAGCTACGACCTAGCAAAATGAATAAATAGATATACAGATAAATAAATAAATAAATAACAACAACACTAAATGAGAGGAACTAGTTTCGTGTTTTGATCACGTATTCTCTGGCAAGTATTCAATATACAGGATGGTCCTGTATACTTCCAAGCCTCCATTTTTTTCCTGTTTTCTATGTTTATGTTCAATATTGGTTTCTGTTCAATCCAATGTTCACGTAAGCATTAAGAATATAAATAACACAACTTATAACTATTTATTGTGCGTGTGTGTGTGTGTGTATGTGCACGTGTGTGTATGTATGTATGCACACACACACACACACACACACACAC
>NC_068988.1:23736586-23740084 GCF_001194135.2 Octopus bimaculoides | reverse complement strand
ATATATATATATATATATATATATATATATATACATACATAATAGATACATACATACATATATATATATATACTTAATATAAATATTCATCTATCAATACTTATTTCTATATCTATCTATATATATATTTGCAAATCTGTGTGTGTGTGACTGTGTGTATGTGTGTATGTATGAGTGTGTGTTCGTGCTTGGATGTATGCTTATATGTAATTATGTTGTCTTACTAAATTACATTGAATTACCAGTACCCATGAGAATTCCACGGTTCATTTTTGTGGTACAGCGTCAGCCATAAACATCTGCTCTGTCGGTAATAATATCTTGTCATTTCTTTCATAAATCTTTGTTAAATTTCTTGCTACTTACTAAAAATTTCAACATTGATTTTTAGAAGTAAGTGTACTAAACTCAGATGATAATTGAAATAATATTGAGCAGCATTGTTTACGATATGCTGTATTGACAAGGGAGAAGATTTTATCTGGCACTGTACTTTTAATGCAATTTTGGAGGCAATACGGATAAAAATATATAAGTCCACATATGTGAATGCTATCACAGCAAAGAATAACAGATATCCACAAAATAATACAGCCAAACACAAGAAATTGTTGGTAGTTATGATAGACATAGAAAGTGAGAGAATGTGATAGAGAAATAATAAGGAAATTAGAGAATGAGAGAATGAGATAACTAATGACATAGTGGTGTCACATAGCCTCTCACGTCTTAGAATCCTCATTTTATCACTTCTTGAAAAATGTACGTTGATGTCAATTTTGGTTGGATTCGAACGCACAAAATTTAAAGGCGAATGTATATACCACAAGGCATTATGCACGATGCTCAAACAATTCTGACAATCAATCATCATCACCATAACAACAATGATTTCGAACATTTACACCAGGCAACGCTTTCTTAACCTTTTCCTCGTCCTTAATGTCCAGGCATGTTTAGTTAGCCTTTATTTCATACGGTCTGAGTAATGAGTCCCAAGTTACTCTGGTGGTTGAAAAAAAAAACTGTGGTGTGTGTATCAAATATGATGCATGTACGCCGGGAAAATATCTGTTGTGTACCACGTGTGACGCATGTTAAAGGTTGAAGCTGGGTCACAATATATCTTTTATTGAATCAACCTAAAATATTGATTTCAACTTCGGCACAGGGCCATCAATTTCGAGGAAAGAGGTAAGTCGATTACATCGACCTTAATGTTCAACTAATATTTATTTCATCGGCCCCGGAAGGGAAAATGGCAAAGTTGCCGATGGCGGAATTTGAGCTCAGATCGTGAAGGTAGACGAAATGCCGCTAAGCGTTTTTTTTTTTTTTTTTTTTGCGAGCTAACGATACTGCGATCCCGCCGCCTGAAATCAACCAAATATATTGGTTTCAAATTTTTGCACAAAGCCAGCATTCTTGTCGGAATTTGAACTCAGGACGTAAAGACGCACGGAACACTGCTATGCATTTCGCCCGGCGTGCTAACGACTCTGACAGCTCAAATTTAATATTCTTTTCTACTCTAGCCACAAGGTCCGAAATGTTTGGGGAAAGGAGGACCAGTAGATTAGATCGACCCCACTACGCAACTGGTACTTAATTTATCGACCCCGAAAGGATGAAAGCAAAGTCGACCTCGGCAGAATTTGAACTCAGAACGTAGACAGAAGAGATACCGCTAAGCATTTCGCCCAGCGTGATATCGTTTCTGCCGGCTCACCGCCTTACACTGGACTCAATATGACCGTCACTTTCTTTAGTCTCGAGAAATAAAAATTCAACATCGCCTTCACCTCTAGATCTTTAACTCCGAAGCAATAAGCAAATAACAAACGATATTTCTCCTGCACTCTACCAGTTGCGCTATACGGTCATCTTAGGTTACACTAGTAATAGAACAATTAAAGAATTATAACTCAAGAAATACTGACTGGTTGGTATAAAAATAAGAAAAGTACTAAATACAGTCTTATGCCAATAATATCTTTATTAGCCAATAATGGTTATATTAGGCTGGTTTATCGCTAGTTGAAATCTTAGTATTTCTCTTTATTTTGTTATGTAGTATTATTATATCAGACATTCTCTAGGAACTCCAGACGAACGCATTAGCAATTATATAGCATTAACTATCCTTCAGCGATTCAAACCATTACATATGTACAATATATAACAGCTGTCCTGCTGTTCTAAGGGAAATATAAGACAGATTATTATATCTTACAGCCATTGAGTTTAACTGCGATTTTCTGACAGATATTTAAGACGAAAGAAACTTATGTTCCATCATGTCATACGCTTCAAGGGAATATTTGTCTTGTAATCACAGTTACAAGGTTACAGTTGAATGCTTTCGAACGTCGTTGGGGAGCAAACAGCCATCATTCTGCGTGTCTATTAAACGGCATTTATATTCTGTTCCTTTTGGATGGTATTCCACTACGATAGCAGCTCGAGTTGGTTTAGGTCAGTCACCTAAACATCTTCAATTAACTATCATTACAACCACTCTCAACACAGTCACCACCACTATCAGCACCACCACTGCTACTAGCTTTATCAACAATACCAGAAGCGTCGTTTACCGGCAGCTGTAGAATCATCTGCAGTAACAGAATGAGATTCCATTGAACAATTTCCTTTGCCGCCAACAACACCATGACTACATTCATAACTTCTACCACCACAACCACCACCACCACCACAAGCATCACCTCCAACATCGCCATCGCAAATGCAAACACAAACACTTTTAAATAAAAACAACAGCTGCAGTCGCGAATTAAGAAAAACACGTCCAAAAATGGGAAATAAATTGTTTGAAAGGAGAGAGAGAGAATACGGAAAGAAAACGAAACAATAATATTAACGAAATCAATTTGTGGTATTTTAAAATGCGTGAGATGAACTAAAAACGAAATAAATATAAAAAGTTGAGGAAGAAGAAAAAAAGGGGGAGGAAAAAAAGGGCTGCATGAGGAAAAGATTGCGTGCAGCACATTGAGAAGCCATTTTGAACAATCGTAGAAGTTATAAAGAATGCCTAAAGCGTTTGGCAGCGATTCTTACTGCTAACATGTCAGAAATTCCTTGAAAATTTCCATGATCCTGTGAGCCAACACGAAAAGCGTTTTTCGATATAACTGGAATTTTTGACTTGTTGGTTATTGACAAAATCATTATATCAAATCTGCTCGCTCGACTTTTTCTTCTTTTCGCTCGATCATGCTTCTTCTTTTTCTATTACACAGACACACGCAAATGTATAATCTATAAAATAAATACGCATGCATGTTATATTATGTGTGCAGGGACATATACATACATGTAGACACAAAAACACAAGTATATACCATATATGTATGTCTATGGCTGCATGCAATTGTGTGCGAGCATATATATGTCTATGTGTATGTATATGTATATGTATATGTATATGTATATGTATATATATATATGTATATATATATATGTATATATATATATATA
>NC_068988.1:23736185-23736480 GCF_001194135.2 Octopus bimaculoides | reverse complement strand
AGAGAGAGAGAGAGAGAGAGAAGATATTTGTTTAACTTGGTCCTTATTCTATGGGTTTCATTTTGCCGATCTTCTATGTTACTAGGACATAACCATAACAACACCGGTTGTCAAGCGCTTGAGGGAGTCAAACACAAAGGCGCAACACAACACATAGAGCCGCACACACACGGGCGCGCGCACGCACGCACACACGTATATATAAACTCATAATGTACATATGTACAGGCATAAATATATACTGTGTATGGTGTGTGTATATATATATATATATATATATATATATATATATATA
>NC_068988.1:23734352-23736175 GCF_001194135.2 Octopus bimaculoides | reverse complement strand
ATATATATATATATGTGTGTGTGTGTGTGTGTATGTATGTATATACACACGGCGGGTTTACTTCAGTTTTTGTCGTCCCCCGAATCCCCTTATAAGCAGTGGCAGACTGGCCAGGTTGACAGCTTGCCCAATGGCAAGTGGGCCCCTGCACCATTAGAATCCATATATGGGGGCCCATGTTAGTATCTAAAGGGTTCATTGAAAGTGTTTTATTCATCCTGGAAGAATGCATTAATTATTTCAGCGTGACTGTGTTTGTAGAGAGCTGTAAAGAATACTTTTAACAAAAACAAAAAGAAAAAAATTAAATGAGAGCGTTGTTGTTGCGGGTGGACCCCCTTAGTCTCCGGGTAACCAATATTTTTAGATCCAGTCCGCTACTACTCACAAGCCTTTGATCTGCACGGGCATATAGTAGAAGATTCTTGCCGATGGTTCCACGCAGTGGTATGTGACTCTCTATGTTTCCATGTGACTGCTGAGACCCTCTTCGGTCATGACTGACCATGGGATTGCACCTAGAAAGTTACCCTCTGGCAAGGTTGTTTATGGAAGACCAGCAGTCGCTCATGAATACCGGTCTCCTCTTTCCACGCCACCAGTGTTATCCAAAGTAAAGGCAAAGGGACCGATACAGCTCGACACCTGTGAGGTCGCAACTCATTTCTACAGCTGAGTGAACTGGAGCAATGTGAAATAAAGTGCATTGCTCAAGCACACAACACGCAGCTCGGTCCGGGATTCGAATTCACAACTTCACGATCGTAAGTCCGACGCTCTAACCACTGAGCCATGCGCCTTCACAGAGACCACTTTATTCTATTCTGGAGGCATTCACTATGAACCCATAAACATAACAATTCTGAAATTCTTTACTAACCAACTTAAAGTCAAATCCAATCATACACACAAACGCATTATCACACATACACACGCGTGCGAGCATTTCTTAATCTTTGTTCTGGCCAATGATAATGACCATTTGCAAAAGACAATTATGAACGCCGAGGAGACTCATTTCTTCCGCTAAAAAGTTGCATAACTTCGTTCCCAATCCAATCTACAACTGTCACATAAACTAACCAGCTTTACAGAGCGCCACAGCAAAATCTCTGCTCAAACGATTTCATATATATACCTGAACCAACTTGTTATCGCATGGCATTCTGGTAAACCGTTACACTCACGATCACGTGATCATGCCTTCGATTGCCAGACCGGTTGTGCATTGTGCTCTTGGGCAAAATACTTCATTTCACGTTCCTTCATTCTGTTCAACAGTAAATGCGTAACTCTGAGACAGACTGTGTCTCCTTCACACGAACTGTTTGGTCTACTCGCATAGCCATTGGTGTGATATCAATCGAAATCTAAAATAATACGAAGAACATTGAGACTAGCTGTGTATAAAAACATCCGATAGCCCGATAATACCGTTATATATATATATATATATATACTGAGGGTGATAAATTGAATACTAATTTAATTAACATCAATTTAAAACCAGTGGCTTAGCATATAAAAAAATCTGAGAATTCAGAAAAATTGTATTAAAAGGCGTATAAGAAGGAATGACCACTAAGTGGACATCTGATATGCTAGAAAAATATCACCTACGATCTAACCACAAAGAAAAGAATGTTCTTCAGAATAAAGAATTCTTTATTTTGTATATTTTCATTTGTCTTGCCCGCTTATGTTCTGGTGTTTGCTGAATTTTTTCTGGAGAACATTCTTTTCTTTGTGGTTAGATCGTAGGTGATCTTTTTCTAGCATATCGGATGTCCACTTAGTGGTCATCCCTTCTTATACCTATCTAT
>NC_068988.1:23729745-23733419 GCF_001194135.2 Octopus bimaculoides | reverse complement strand
TATACATGCACAAACATGATAGTTAGATAGATAGATAGATAGATAGATAGATAGATAGATAGATAGATAGATAGATCCGGATATACAGTAATATCATATTTTGAGCGGTAAGAAACTCTCAAGAGAGCTGAACATTTATATGGAAAAAAGACGGAAATTAATAAATGGAGTTTATGAATTATTATTCAGTTATGCTGTGTAAGATATTCATTTCTGTCGATAGACTTGCCTCGTGTATTTCTGAACGTGTGACTTGTAAAAATTTGAGAAAAGTAACAGTGTGTTCTACGTGAGAAAAGTAACAATGTGTTCTACGATAATGTTACCGACTGGATAGATCACAAATAAAATATTATATGTTGATCGGGTTTCATTATTTCATCGAAATTAGAACAACAGAACTTGTCAATATGTCTGCATTTAGTGAAAAGATCAGATCGTTTATTACGGTAATTATTCGAGCTCTTGTCTTACATGAATATCGTTAGATTACTGTTAGCAGTTAATGCAGCCCCTATTCGAACTGAAAGTTTATGTTTTACTTCACATGTTCCCCGATGAAATATTCACTAATTAGCCATCAAATAATTCATGTATAAAACTTGAAACGAATTGCTATTACTTTCTTACTCTCTCCTTTACTTGTTTCAGTCATTTGGCTGCGGCCATGCTGGAGCACCGCCTTTAGTCGAGCAAATCGATCCCAAGACTTATTCTTTGTAAGCCTAGTACTTATTCTATCGGTCTCTCTTGCCGAACCGCTAGGTTATGGGGACGTAAACACACCACCATTGGTTGTCAAGCGATGTTGGGGGGGACAAACACAAACACACAAACATATATACACACACACATACATATGTATATATACATATATACGACGGGCTTTCAGTTTCCGTCTACCAAATCCACTCACAAGGCTTTGGTCGACCCGAGGCTAAAGTAGAAGAGACTTGCCCAAGGTGCCACGCAGTGGGACTGAACCCGGAACCATGTGGTTCGTAAGCAAGCTACTTACCACACAGCCACTCCTACGCTTATTAGTGAATAAGTGATCTAAATCAACAAGGAAATAAAATAAAAATGAAAATGGCCATTTGATATTAGGAATACAAAATCAGTAGAATTTCTTCTAAAGACATGTTTGCAATTCTCTTTATCGAGAAACTAACATTATTTTAATACTTACTCTTTACTAAATAGGGTTTCAGCAACGCAAATTGCCTATAGTGTCTTCTAATTCTTTTAATGTAGTCGTTTAGTACCCATAAAAGCCTGTTGAGGTGCGACTACAAAGTAAAGAGATATTAATTTGAATTAACAATACTTGTCAGTTACGCAGCTTGCTGTGTTTAAAAATAACTTTAACGACTGTACCTTTTACTAAAACTTTCAATTTTAAAATAGAATTTTGCGCCGTGCCAAATTTAGTAACCTTTATTTTGCATAGCTTAGGGTGCTAGAATAATTATATTAACGAATCAGTGTTAACGTTATTTCTTATATGAAAACTCAAACTGACAGATTCACACTGTTTTTCGTCGTTTTCTCATCGATTAAGTAAATATTTACAATTAAATTAATGTGGCAGATTAATATACATAACTGACTACATTTTATTTCGATCAGAAAGTGAAACCAAATTATTTATCTTGTAGAAATTTCGCTGTTCATTAATATAAAAAGTTATTCTATGATATGAGATTTTCTTTGATATCTTTCTGATATTCCAAGTGATAACGTAAGCGCTCTTCCTGTTAGCTTCTTTAAGTTCCCTAGGTAGCTCATAAAGGAAGCATTTAGTACGAGACAGGTGCAGTACGCAATTTTATAGAAACTACATGAAACGAATAGGAAACCACTACATAGTGGTTAAACGACTTGCTAGAAATAGCAGCCAAATCTACTTCATGATACACCAAACACTTTTAAAAGGAAAGGGAAAAAAAGCATTAAATAATGACCTACATTTTTGATCATGTCTTTCTAGTTCTTGGACGTTCTAAGATTTTTGGGTGTTTGATGCAACTCGTCATTTACGAGCATCACCATCTGGTACTTGGTTAGCTAGGTTCTCAGTTTGAGGATGTCTTCTTCACTTCCTACCGCAGTAATGGAGGCACTGAACGAATAAAACTCTGTTGTAGGCGTTGCTTCCTTCCAGCTAAATGATAAAAATATAAATTGGAATCTAAAGTCTTTAATGCAGGCTAAAGTATGAAAAATTGTCGATAGGTGCGTGTAACTTTTATCATTATTATTATTATTATTATTATTATTATCATTATTATTATTATTATTATTATTATTATCATTATTATTATTATTATTATTATTATTATTACTATCAAATTCCGGCTCTCTACGTTCTGAGTTGAGATTCCTGCGAGCTCGACTTCGCCTTTCGTCCTTTCGAGATCGATAAATTAAGTACCAGTTGAGTAATGGGAGCGATATAATCAGCTTTAACCTCTCCCACTAAATTTCAGTGCTTGTGCCTATAGTAGAAAGGATTATTTCCAAATTCCGGCTCTCTACGTTCTGAGTTCAAATTCCACCGAGATCAAATTTGCTTTTCGTCTCTTCGGGAATCTATAAAATAAATACCACCCGAACACTGGTTTCGACTCTTCCAAAGTTTCAGGCTTTGGGGGCTGTAGTAGAAAGAATTATTATAATTTTCTATACGGGTAGTAAACCGGCAGAATCTTTACCGCGTCAGACAAAAATGCTTAGCGTCATTTTTGTCTGGTTATATTTGTTTTGACATCAAATACCGCCAAGGTCACCTTTGTCTTTCATCTTTTCGGGGTCGATAAAATAAGTAGTAGCTGAGCACTGGGGTTGATGTAATCGATTAGATCACTCCCTCAAATTTCTGGTCTTGTGTCAAAATTAGAAAAAAAATATTATTCTTTCCAATAACGATAACATAATGTAATTTGTACTATTTTGAAGTTTATATGAACAAACCTGGTGACTTGGGTATTATTTAGCGTTTAAATTCATTGTAATCTTCGCAATCGGTTTGTAAATCCTGACGTCAAAGCAATCGTTCTCCAGCTTCCCTTGTGCAATATAGATATGAATTAGAAGTGTTTTTAACGGAACAGAAAATCTCTGAAAATATCGCTAACATTTCTAACGCGGCTTAAATCCTTCTGCAGTTTATTATTTATAAGATGGATGAAGCGGGAGAGGAGCGGCAATCAGTCGTACTTTTTATTCAAAGAAAGTAATGCTTTAGATATATGTGTCTCCAAGGGTTTACCTGATATGTATGCATATGCACACAAGGACACGTACACACAAGTATGCGTATGTGCATGTGTGTATGTGTACATATATGCAAGTAAGAAAGGATGTCTGTATGTGTTTATGTATGTATGTGTTCAAGCGATTAATGTTGGTATGAGCGCGTGTTGAATATAAAATACGAACGTATGTCCATTTATATACACATATATATATACGTAGGTGAGTATGCACAGAGACATATGTTCCCATCCACACACACACATGTATGTGCGTAGATGCATACATAGGCATATGTATGCTTATATATGCGTATGTACGTCTTTGTGTGTATATATGTTTACATACACCTACACACACCAATACATATATATATATATATATATATATATATATATATATATATATATATATATATA
>NC_068988.1:23724393-23726439 GCF_001194135.2 Octopus bimaculoides | reverse complement strand
ATATATATATATATATACATACACATACACACACACACACATATTTCCACACACGCTAGTGTAGCTAGCGTGTATGCTGCCCCCGGACTCCACAAATACAGCGCATATTGCCTACGGGAAACCCAAAAATGTCGCCCCTTTTAAAGTGCCGCCCCTACGCCTCACTTAGCTACGCTAATGTGTGTATATATATATATATATATATATGCACTTGAATAAATATATATATGTATAGAAGTAGTTGGTTTATGTTTCTAAACAGGGCAAAGCGTTGTTTTTCAAATGAAGCGACAAAGGCCAAAACTATTTGATACTTTTGTTGTGACAAGGGTTTTTTTTCTTGCCTTTAACCCTTCATCGCGGAGTATAGGTCAGGTCACTTATAATTGAATTCAATGTCGCACAATATTTCGCTTCTGTACTTATACTCTGCCATGAATGTCCTCCTTCCTCTAGTTCCTTTTGTGTTGATCTACGCCACGAGTTCTTAGGCCAACCCTTTTTTCTATGTCAATCCGGATTCCACTGTAAAGCACTCTTCACTGCACTTGGTGTGCCTTTTCTAATTGCGCTACGAATCCACTTCCACTTTTTCTTAAATATTTGCTCCCTAATCGAAACTTGATTTCTTCTTTGCCATAGCTCCATATTGCTTATGTAACAAGGGTTACCAGAACGAAATTGTAAACAATTTTCGAGTGAGTTAAGGTGTCTAGTTCTGGATTGGTTGTCAGTTAAATCGTCATCCAAGACTTGGCAATAGCGGTATTATGAATGAAACCCACAGTGATGTAAATCAACGCTGACCTAGGTACTATTTGAACATAGTACCTAAGGAGCCAAACAATTACTACAACTACAAAGTTTTTTTTTTTGCTGCTATTGAAAAGCCACCCTGCCCTATAAATTAAATCCATCGCTACCACTACCACCGTCGTTATCCCCACCAGCAACGCGAACGATAATGAGAGCGAACATGGAAAAAAAAATTAACAGAAACCACAACAGCAGCACGAAAAGGATAGCAATATGACCAACAAAAGTAACAACACAGCATTAAAGAGACTTCCGTAAACAACAACTAGTTAACTACATCCTGCACCGTCTCCGTTACACCCAGCATCTCCATCACCATTATATCCGCTAATACCATCTGTATTACCGCTAGCACCATCACCAACATCTGCTTCGCCGAAATGGAAACATTCGACAAAATAGCAATATTATCAACAACAGCATCGGCTTCAGCTCGCCCACCATCATCACCACCATTGCAAAACAACAAAAACAACAAACAAAAAACAAACTTTTGGCACCACTGATATTTTCACAAAGGCAGCAATTTCTTTCACAGCAGAATCTCAAACGTGGATTGAATATATTTTGGAAGACAATGATGACTTGAAACTAAAAAGAAATTGCTTAATTGCGCCCATCATGCCACCAACTGTTAAAAGCAGAAAAACTCAATTTTCTTCTGCAAAGCACTTCATCTCACGTTGCGTTGCAATCGCTTCGACGCTTGGTGCGTGGTACACCAAGAATTTGTTCAGACAACTGCGATTTGAGGGAGGAGGTACGTTAATGTTCAGCGCATAGATTTCATCACTGTAAAGAAATCAGGTGTTGAAATGAGTTACGACGTCACTGGTGCCAAGCTGTATCGGCCCCTTTGCCCTTCCTTTGGATAACATCGGTGGCGACTGGTATGCATGGGAGACTACTAGTTTTCCATAAAAACAACCCACGGACAGCGGTCACTCTCGTTTACCACTACCAACACGGTCACTACTACTACTACAGCCAACGATTCAAGTCAGCGCACAAGACAGCCATTCTGTCCCCACACATAAAATGCTTCCACGTGGACTCTGTTGACACCAGTAAGAAACAACAATTATGAACTTTTAATTACATTTTTTTTAAATATGTATTTTTGATAAGGTTCGTTTTTTCAAGAACCGAAACATGTAAAATATCTCTGAGAAAATTAAAATTGATCGTATATAGTGGCATTTTCAAACTTATTTTTTATAAATATATACC
>NC_068988.1:23718617-23721552 GCF_001194135.2 Octopus bimaculoides | reverse complement strand
TCATCATCATCAATATCATTATTATTATTATTATTATTAGTAGTAGTAGTAGTAGTAGTAATAGTAGTAGTAGTAGTAGTAATAGTAGTAGTAGTAGTAGTAGTAGTAGTAGTAGTAGTAGTAGTAGTAGTAGTGGTATTGTTGTTGTTGTTGTTGTTGTTGTTGTTAGCTCGCCGGGCAAAATGCTGAGCGGCATTTCGTCTGTCAGCACGTTCTGAATTCAAATGCCGCCGGGATCGACTATGCCTTTTTCATCCTTTCGGGGCCGATGAATTAAGTACCAGTTACGACTGGCCCCTCCCCACAAATTTCAGGCCTTGTTCCTATAGCAGAAAAGATTATTATTATTATTGTCATCATCATCATCATCATCATCATCATCAACAACATCATCATCATCATCATCATCATCATCATCATCATCATCATCATTATTATTATTATTATTATTATTATTATTATTATTATCAACGTTATTATTCTCTCGCACAAGCATTATGATTTCGGTGACTGAGTATTACTTTGGCAATCTCTTATTGGTACGAAACAATATAAAAACGCAAATGGACAACGATGCACCAAAAGCAGTTGTTTTTTTTTTTTTTTTTTTTTTTGCAAAAAAAAACAAAAAAACAAAACAAAATAAAACAAATAACAGAAAAAAAGAAAAACAAAAACATGGGTAAAAGAAAGGTTAAAAAGTAAAATTCAAGTCCCACACGTATACTGTGCTTGATTACGTGGATAACAAAACAACAAATGGACCGTAGGATTTTAGTAGGTTAACATAAGTGTAATGAATTGCAGAAAACGTTGTTGTTGAGAGCAGTTGCTAGATTGGAATATTAAAAAAAGTAATTCAAAAATGCCTACAAAATGGCGAATAACACAAAATTATTTTCCTCCATTAGATCCTGTTCCCAGTGATGTTACGAGAGATAATAATGTGTTGCAGTGCAGAAAAATGCTTGGTATCTGTACGCAGTCAATCCCGAGGAATTCTCATGTGGCGTGGAAGTAGTAGTAGTAGTAGTAGGGGGAGGAGGCGCAGCAGCAACAGTAGCAGATACGTTCGTAATGGGCCATTGCCGTTTCTAGACGAAAATTGGCTAAATAATGCATCCGGTTCAAAAATCACCACCGCCAATACCACCACCACCACCACCACCACCACCACCACCACCATCACCACCACAAACATCATCACCCTTACCGCCATCACAAACACTACCATCACGTCCACTGCCGTCACGACCACCAACATCACCACCATTATCACCATCGCAACCACTACCACCACCACCACCGTCATTGCCATCATCAGCATCATCATGATCAGCAGCAGCAGCAGCATTACCACCACCACTACCACCATCACCATCATTGCCATTATAATCATCATCATTACCATCACCTTCAGCATCACCACCATCACCACCATCACCACCATTACCATCATCATCATCATCATCATCATCATCATCATTACCATCACCATCATAATCACAACAATCACTCCCTACCACCGTCATCGTCATCATTAACCTCCACCACAACCACCACCACCATTGCGATCATCATCATCATCATCATCATCATCATCATCATCATCATCATCATTACCATCATCACCACCACCACCACCACTATCATTGCCATCATCATCATCATCATCATCATCATCACCATCAGCACCACCACCACTATCATTGCCATCATCATCATCATCATCATCATCATCATCATTACCATCACCATCACCACCACCACCACCATCATTGCTGTCATCATCATCACTACCACCATCACCACTATCACCACCTCCACCATTGCTATCAGCACCACCACCACCACCACCATCACTACCACCATCACCACTATCACCACCTCCACCATTGCTATCAACACCACCACCACCACCACCATTACTATCATCATCATCCTCATCATCATCATCACCATCCTCCTCCTCCTCATCATCATCATCCCCATCATCATCATCATCATCATCATCATCATCATCATCATCATCATCACCACGAATACCACCACTACCACCACCACCACCACCACCCACAATGACGGCAGCAACAACGCTAGCTTCGAGTAAGAGCAGCAATATCAAATGTCACGTTTGCTGTTACAAAAATTTCGCTAAGCCATAGGCGAAACAGAAAAACAAAACAAAACATAAAATAAAATAAAAATATAATAAATAAAAAATAAAGAAAGAAGCAAAAAAAAAATCAGTTATGGACAAAAGCAGAGAAGAGGAAATTCTCGTCTTGGAAATGGCATTGTACGAAAAACATAATTATACACGAAATACAGTTTGATAAACGTTAATGTTAGACATATTTATCTCACGTTGTATCTTTGTTATACAATTAGTTAACAACGATATCCTTCAGTTATCTCCACTGATCATATTTGGCTGCAGTTTTCTTTATGACAGATGTTACATGGTTTAATGTAAAAGAAAAAAGACCGATACCCGATAATTGTGGAAACGATTTTAGTTCTAACCATTATTGCCAGCGCTGAAGTTTAAGAATTCTGGACTCGACATTTTTACTTCTGTCTGTATTATACAGCTTTTTTGTTAGTTTTGGTCTGTTGTTGTTTTGGCACTAGGTCAAGCGTAAGACAGAGATCTATGATCAAAAGCGTTCCAACCGTGACAAAACCGTCTTTCATTGTTTTTATTGCTTTAATTCTAATTCTCTTTTTTTTTTAACTGGCGCAGGAGTGGCTGTGTGGTAAGTAGCTTGCTTACCAACCACATGGTTCCGTGTTCACTCCCACAGCGTGACACATTGGGCAAGTATTTTCTACTATAGCCTTGGGCCGACTAAAGCCTTGTGAGTGGATTTGGTAGACGGAAACTGAAAGAAGCCCATCGTATATATGTGTATGTATATATATATATATATAT
>NC_068988.1:23716364-23718400 GCF_001194135.2 Octopus bimaculoides | reverse complement strand
AAAGGCGGTGCTCCAGCATGGCCGCAGACAAATGACTGAAACAAGTAAAAGAGTAAAGAGTAAAAGAGCTAAGGTTGGAGGAAAGGATGTTAATTACGATTTTTGCTAACCTTCGTTGAGCGGGGAGTTTGATGTTAGTGATAGTCCGTTTAAGCAGTTGCCGATCAAGATATGCAGGGAAGATATGAGCAGGGAGAAGATGCTAAAATACCCGGGTAATTTAGAGTCAGACAGAATGGGCCATTGAGTTGTAGTGGCGGTTGGACACATCAAGAACGACCTGAGGGAAAACACAAGTGGTGCCTAAGCAATGGAGGTATGAAACTAGACAGTTTCGAGGAACAGAGGCCATTACATTCGTCGCCTCCACCGCCTCCACCGCCGCCATCGTCGACATCATATATCGTACACCTGCAGCGCATTCATGATGCTACAACGAAAATCTCAATTAAGGGCTAGTTCGCCAGTTGTCCAACCAGCTCGTGATATTTCCCATTCATTGCGTTCTTTTCCTGCCTCTTGATCCACCACATCACCCTTTACACTTCCTTCCTTCCGTGATAATGTTTCCAAGATATCTGTTTCTTAGAATATAACCATCAGAGATGAGCTTTGTGGGCCTTTTTTCTCTTTTCACAATATTCAGGAGTTGTCGTCTC
Source organism: Octopus bimaculoides (assembly GCF_001194135.2). NCBI lineage: Eukaryota > Metazoa > Mollusca > Cephalopoda > Octopoda > Octopodidae > Octopus > Octopus bimaculoides. The sequence goes on along the minus strand of NC_068988.1, from coordinate 23,717,741 downwards.
TACTTCATGTTGTAACACCCATTCACTTATGCAATGAGAGTTGTAAAGATTTGTAACATTCTCCTATACACTTACAGTAATAAGAGAAAATTCAAAGGAGACAGCATCCCTGTTGGCCTAGTAGAAGTATCCGTAAAGGATTGAATAATAGTAGAGCAGCCCTTATATGGAAGCAGCCAAAATGGTATGTGTGTGTAGTATCAGCATGTATATCACAATATATTATTCAGTGTAGTTTCAGATATGATTTTTTGTTTTGTTTTGAACGACATAGGTTGTGTTTTATGAGAAATATGACTGCTATTTTTAGAATCTCCAACGACCACGTAGAGTGTCCTTTACAATTTTGGGACGTCCTATAATACAGCTTTCGAAGTATCAATTACAAAAATGAAGGTTTAATAAAAGCATAGAATGCGCAGTAATTAATCAATATACTTTAGTGAGTATAGTTTCTTATTTAAAAATATAATTTAAAAAATACTTTTGCGGCTGTTGAACATTAAAACATATTACATTTGGCTTTTCTTGTCAATCATCTTGGGCACCTGTGACCTATTGAGTCTACTCTAATCCTTCTCAAGCTCATTTAACCGTTAATTATACCATTTAATATTTGTAGACTACAGAGAATTAACATTCTAAGTCAAATAAATGTCTGTTGCATAGTATCGAATATCGTACGTACAGGCGCAGGTGTGGCTGAGTGATAAGAAATTTACTTCGCAATCACCCAATCACATCGTTCCGGATTAGGTAACACTTCATAGTACCTTGGTAAAATGTTTTCTACAAGGGGGCGCTGAAAAGTTCTTTGATTTAGGTAAAAGAAAATACAGGACGATCAGTTGACTATTATTTCATTCCTTTCTCAGATTCACACACTTAGTGCAGCGGTCCTTCAGGTTTTCTAGACCTTGTAAAGGAACTCGGAATGTTGGACCTCCAGCCAGGCCTTTCGTGAAACCCTTAAAACTAGGAACTTTTGAACACCCTCTTTCACTATAGCCTCTTGTCACTTTATTGGAAAAGAAAAACGAATGAAGCCCCTTCTATCTATCTATCTATCTATCTATCTATCTATCTATCTATCTATCTATCTATCATCATGGACGGACGGTAGACACATCGGCTCCCATGTAAGTTGCATTTTTCACCTCTTAAAAGACCTATTTTGTTTTAAAATTTTGTATAAGTTGTGTATAACACAAAATACTTCGTGAACATATATTTTTCAAATCGGAAATAGCTCTATTTAGAGCCTTATTTCCAAAAATTCAAACATATCTTCCTCGTTCCTAGCCATATTCTTTAAAACGAATATGGCTAAGGTTTTCAACGAGGCCGACTTCCCGCTCCTAATGCCAGAGGCGAAAA
>NC_068988.1:23708362-23709639 GCF_001194135.2 Octopus bimaculoides | reverse complement strand
ATATATATCAGTCTTTTGATTTATGTTCAGTTATAAAAAAAAAAAAGCAATTTACATTTAACTATGTTACTCTGTACTTTTGAATTGTACAAATTTATTATTCTTAAACAAGAATATTATTAACAGTGACTTCGAAGTTTCAGTCAGCTAAGCTGTGTGTGTATGTGCACGCGCGTGCCTTTGTGTCTGTTCTTGGCCTCCCAACTTCGCTTGACCGGTAGCGTTGTGTTTATCTCCTCGTAACCTAGCAGTTGAGCGAAAGAAATCGATAAAATAAGTACCAGGTTTTAAAAAGCTAAGTACTGAGGTTGACTAGAATTCTTCAAGGCGGTGCTTCAAAATTGCTCCAGCATGGTCACAAGCTAGTGAGTGAAACAAGTAAAAGATAAAAGATACGAGATACCAGTTCCTCTCAAGAATATTTTTACTTCTAATAAACCTGAAAATGGAAAAAAAACACGAAACAATGGATAACGCGATATAGCAAAGACATAACTTGGCAGGAACAGACGTGGTTAGTTGTTTAGCGAAACGGTAATCCAATATTTTTTTGACATATCGATTTACAAACTGGTTTACACAATCCTGATCAAAATCCTACCAAGAAAATCGATAGAGAAAACAAGAACAAACAAACAAAAAAGTAAATAAATAAATAAATAAACTAGTTTATAGATTGATGATCCAGTCGTTTCCATCGACAAGGGCAAATGAGAAACTGGTTTCTTTTAGCATCTGTTTACAGAACTTGTGTTTCTATCGAATTCTGTCGACGGAAAACTAAGCAAAAGCACAGAGCTATATTATTATATGCTATAAGTAGTATAATAAACACTAATACAGCAACAACAATAATTATAATAATAATAACAACAAGAAGTAAAATAATAATAATAATAGTAATAATAATAGTAATGATAATAATAGTAATAACAGTAATAATAGTAATAATAATAATAATAATAATAATAATACACACGCCAGAAAAGGTCACAGAAAACGAGAAAGCAACCATACTCTGGGATATGCCAATACACACAGATAGAGAAATTAAGGCAAATAGACCAGATATAGTTGTCAAAGTACATGAAGGAAAAAAATGCCTTCTAATTGATGTTTCAATACCAGCAGATGACAACGTTTCTCTAAAAGAAATGGAAAAACTTTCAAAATACAAAGACCTGGAAATAGAGATAACTCGAATGTGGAATCTAAAAACAGAAACAATTCCTATCATAGTAGGTGCCTTAGGTATAATAAAAAAATATTCAGACAAA
>NC_068988.1:23705872-23707491 GCF_001194135.2 Octopus bimaculoides | reverse complement strand
TATATATATATATATATATCGAAACGCCGGAGTTTTAATGGTGGCAGCTGATGAAGGGGATTTATATATATATGTGTGTGTGTGTGTGTGTGTGTGTGTGTGAGTGTGTGTGTATGGAGAGTGATAGCGAGAGAGAGAGGGAGAGAGATGTATACATACATAATATTTTCATGCATACATACATATATATGTGTGTATACTATTTTATATTTACTTTAACGACGTGGATTCTCATTTTCAATGTTTCATTTTCCATAAACTATTTTTTTTCTCCCCACATACAATTTCTGACGCTAATACACTCCGTCCATGATAATTCTCCCCACCATTCCATGCACATGACCCAGAAATAACACTATTAGCGACAGACCGAGTATACAGTGTTACATTAGTCCACGGTTAGCGGGAGAGCTGTGGCTCCGAAACACGTATTTGAGAGTGGTCAGTCGCGGTTGTATATATGCGAGGGCTAGTGTAGGCATATGCTTAAATTAAATGGATATTATATATTTTAAATTTAAATAATAAGTGTAAAATATTGAAAATAATTAGATTAATATCAATTTAAACCAGTGGCCTAGCATATTGAAAAATATCTGAAGATTCAGAAAATTATATTACATACATATAAGAGAAAAGACCACTCCTAATGTGCTAAATGTAGACCCCATACCATCAGACCATATGGGGTCTACATTTAGCATATCAGGTGTCCACCTAGTGGTCTTTCCTCTTATATGTATGTATTATATATTTCATAAACAAACTTTGAAAGTGTCGAATGTGTCCGATATTTTAATAACAAGAAAGTAAATTTCAAACGCAAGTATAGCTCTAAGGACAAGACAAAAAGATTGGGTGTTTACTCTTATAAGACGGAACAATTTGCTAGCGGGTGGTTATATGTATATATGTATGCGTACGCGTGTGTATTTTTATGCTTGTATGTGTAAAGGAGACGTGGCCATAAAAGATATTACTTTCCAATGAACAACAGATTTTAGTATATTTTGCACTGATACACATACACACCAACCTCGAACCCTCAACACACACACACGTTCTCTCCCTCTCTCTCCCTATTTCTCTCTCTTTCTCAACATATGTTACACCTACTGGCTTCGGCATTCATGGATCTCCATACCAAAGTCTGAAGATTTACGATATTTCCTGGGAAAAGCACAACAGTGGAATCCCGTTGCCTTCTGCTGGTTTATTTACGATTTACTCTACGCGTCCCCTACTCACCTGAACTTACCTATGAGGCACGGGGCGCTTTTAGTTCTTAGACAAAATGCCTATTCATATAGTATCAGGGCTTTTCGACATGCTTGTAAGCGAGTATGACACATTCTTTTTAAAGGATGGGGCACATCTCAACTGTACTCTGTATACTTTAGCCACACGATCACGTTCTGCTATTTCACCTGTAACTGAGGGCACTAATAGGTATCACCCGCTTGCACCAGAGCTGATCTAGATTCGTACAAATACCATCTGCCGTCCCCATCATTAATAAAAGATATACAAACATACATACGTATATACATGCATACGTACATACACACTTACATACACACATACATATATATATATATATATATATACATATATATATA
>NC_068988.1:23704980-23705772 GCF_001194135.2 Octopus bimaculoides | reverse complement strand
ATCCCATCCAATCCCACCTCCATTCCAAGTCCTCACCCCGACCCACCTTGCATTCCTCACCCTCGCATCCTCACATCTCCACACCACCACACCACCACACCACATCACACCACGCTTCACACACTAGCATTGACTACTTCTCAGCACCCACAACACACCACATCACACCACCCCGTACACACTAGCACTGACACTACCCACCACCCACACCGTCATCCACACACCTACAAATGCACACACCCACACGTCAACTCATCAGCCCCTATCAACTCGCACACACACACGTACTCTCACATACATTCGCATGTGCACCTTCGTTTTGGGATCACTACCACTTTATTAACTCCCTCTCTTCCTAGCTCTCCTGTCTGACCACCTCTGTCCGGCCATCGCCATGACTGACCGCTAACTGCTAAATAATTCTTTTTTTTTTCTCTTTGTTTATCTTCTCTGATTCCTTTCTGCTGAAGAGCGTAGGCTCGAAACATACAAGACTGAAGCTGAAAGCGTACGGCTGTAAAGCGTACTTCTGAGCCATACAGTCACGTTTTTAACAAACTGATCGAAGGGAAGAATGGTGATTCAAACGAGACTATCTTTCCTCCACGCCTTTGTTCGATATAATCGTATTCCATAACGTAGTCTAAAAACATACGTGTGGACGTTTCATTAAGAAAAAAGAAAAGGGCTCGCAGTTTTGCGAAAGTCACGAGGAGACCCATGATCGATAATGTGGGAATTGTCCGAAAGACCTTCAAAATGTAAATAAATGTGTCGTATTTTTTTATTCTT
>NC_068988.1:23694579-23700096 GCF_001194135.2 Octopus bimaculoides | reverse complement strand
TATATATATATATATATATATGTATGTATGTATGTATGTATATATGTATGTATGTATGCATGTTTGTATGTATGTATGTATGTATGTATGTATATACATACATATATACACTCTATTATTTCAATATCTGAATACATTAAACGTGGAAAATTGAAGGTTAAGCTAATTCGTTTGGCTGTTTCTCTTTCTTTTGAATTACAAAAATAGACCTGTTTATGTCCAAGCAGTCCATTCATTGTTTTATACTCAAATAAATGCTGACGAAGCAAGCCTGTAAATGCTGCCATTCCAGCCGTGACCATCATGTTTCATTTGTTCCTTATGTTTCATGTACACCTAAGACGACGTTACCCAATATCTCCTTGTTTAAATTCCGGTTTTGATTGAAGGGAGATTTAACTCATATTACATTAACTTACTATTCCATTTGTCATATTTGTCGCTGTTCGCGTATAAAAAAGAAATCATCTATGACAAAATGTTTCCGATATATTTGTGAATAACGCAAACCATAATTGGAGAAGCCTCGGGGCTTGGAATAATAAACAAATTCAGATATTCTTCAAATCATACCATACCGTCTTTCACAAAAGATGATGGACACATTCAATAATATACTTGCGTAGATACCCTGAATATACTGGGGTGGATCAATCGCTATTAAGACCACTATTATGGCTTTCTCATTTAGAACCGATCTGGGGTTAAACACACAATAACAAAAATTAAAATAAACGTTATTATTAACTTCTTTAAAAGAATTTCTTTTTTTAGATGTCTCTGTAAGAACCGAATTTTTTTTTCTTCTCAGAGCCTAATTACCATGATGGTGATTTTTTTCTCTTTGCTTTTGTTTTAATTATACATCCTATTTTGTGAGGTTTCAATCATGACATTTTTTTTCTATTTTGATTTCATTTCTTTAATCTCATTCTGTTTTCACTTCAATATTTTCTTCTCTTACTTAGATATTTGGTAAGATTCCAGTGATACCTCATTTCCATTAAGAAATGATTTAACTTATGTTTTAAAACGTAATCAGATAGTACAAGATTTATATCTGTTTTTCTCTTGCGGCTCTATCTATTTTTCTCTGTTGGCTCCAAGTTAAATATTTGCCAGTATCAGAGCAGCAGGATTCTTCTTTTGCAGCTCATAGGGAATGTTGTAGCTTCAGGCAATAAATAAATGGAAATTTTAAAAAAAAACGGTGAAAATAAGAAATTTAGGCATTACATCAAGCAGTATTAAAGGAAGAAATTAAGTGGCCAGAAACACTAAAAACGGTCTCCAGCTGAAAGTTAAAAAAGTTTTAAGTTTAAAGAAATTGGAGAAGACACACAAACTAATGTGTAATGACATGAAGTTTATCGTCTCTTTCTTGCCAAAGACTTCTGTTACATGCAATGGAAATATATCCTAAAACAACATCAGAAATTGGTTGAAAGTATTCAGGAGTTTTGGTTGGGTTCGGCCTCATGGAATCATTTACTGAAATGAAGATGTCATTCAAAGAAACAGGACCACCTTGTCGAATGAATCAACATATTTCCTTTTTCTCACACACCGATTCTCATCACGAAACTCAACTTTTCCCTGTGTTCTGTAGAATCGAAATTACTTGAAATGCTTAATCAAAGCATTCCATTCTCTATCAATCCATCTCACAATACTGACTCTCTGTCTTTTTAACCCACTCATACCTAATTAGAGATAATTATGTCAATTCTACATTGGTAATCCTTTAAAATAATGTACTTCACCCCAAACCTATGTGAGTTTCCAAGGAAAACGAAGGACAGGATCTCTAATATACCATATTCAGGACAAAAACCACAATTCTGTTCAAAGCCCTTTCATTGGTTTGGTTTGAACCTGCGCTACACTTGCACTGGCAAAAAACATTGTTGTAACAATTTCGAATTTTTTTTTCTGTCATGAATTCGAAGGTGTTGCCCCATTTCTGCAACGAAACATTGACATTAAGAAAATAAAAGCTTACTGCATAGCTCCTGTATGGGGCATGCACTTTCACCTTGAAAATAATAACCAAGTTTCTGATTCCCTTCCAAAAGAATATCTACTAATATTGCTAGATCCTCCAACGAGCTCCTCGATTAGCTGCCTTTTGTTTGTTTTCAACCTCTGCTCTTTCTCCCCGACTATCCCTACTTTCAAGAACACATTTATCGCCAGATCCCCTTGTTATGTAATCAAAAAGCGAGATAGTGTTACCAACCAAAATACAATATACAATATACAATAACCGAACATTCAAACTCTTTGACTGATCATTTCATAGCAAATAAGGTTGCTGGTCTGAAATTTCGTCGTCTCAAAATTCACGACGAAAAGACTCTGTCCTTCTAAGGTTTCCAGACACACACACACACACACACACACACACACACACACACACACACACACACACACACACACACACACATACACATACACACACACAAACACATACACACAAACACATACACACACACACAAACACAATTATACAAATATACATACACGCATGTACTTACATGCATAAATAAATACATTTTTACATACGCACATACATACGTATATACATACATGCAACTATATGCATGAGGATACATGCATAACACAAAAGATGCAGATCTGCACGTATCAGTATGAACCTTCGAACATCGTTAAGTTTTAATACTCAGTCGTAAAGCTAGACATCCCATAACAACATCTATCGCTCGCATGTTACAAGGAGTTGAAAATGTTTCCCAATAGGGACATAATGAACAAGTCTTATTATAGATCACATCTAAAAAAATTTTAAACTACAAATGTTTCCCCACACAACAGTCGATCGTTTTTCCTTATCTATAACTATCTCACGTGCCGTAGACATCAAGAACTTCTGACAACTTGCCTTTACCAGGGTTTGTAGTTAAACTTCTTAGAGGCTCATCTCTACATCAGATGCAGTATATCTCCAGCAGATTATCCTTTCATCCTTCTGAGGACGATAAACAAAAATACCAGTCTAATACTGAGGTCGAACGTATCGACTAGCCCTTCTGCCAATCCATCAATCCATCTGCCTGTATTAGAAACAATTATATGTCTCCATGAAATAATGATGGACTAATTATGTAATCTTGTTTTTTTTGTTTTTTTTTGTAAATTAATTAACGACACGGAGCATATTTTTGTTCGACAACTGCTTATAAAATTGACAATCAGATTTCTAACTACATTTTACAGATTTATTCGATCATGAATAAAGCTAATATGATACAATTTAAAACTTAAAATTTAACATTCTGCAAATACTTTATAATGACCTTGTTTACTCCGAGTACACTATTTCTGTAATAAAATTAGAAAGAAAACGTTCACATCAGGTATGCTTTTCATTGTGTTTCTACTCGATCAAGGCTGACTTGAACTTAAACAACAACAACAACAACAACAACAAGAACAACAACAACAACAACAACAACAACAACAACAACAACAACAGCAACAGCAATAAACACATTGACATCAACATGAGGAAAAAACACCTTTTATTTCTTTTCTTTTCTTTTCTTTACACGGTATGTTGGTGAACTTAATTTCGTAGATAGCGACATGGAATTATTCCTTCTCAGTTCTGTCAAATGAGACAATAAATTTTTACATGATCAGGAAATTGAGATTGAGGGGCGGAATGGAGGCGGGCGGAACACTCTTCAGGCAAGAACCCTATAGAAAATTTGTTGTAAATCGTGAAGTCAAAAGCTGAATACAAGAAATTGTAAAAGCAAATAATCTCTTTATTTGCAAAAATTCGTGTAAAAATGGTACAAATTAGATCGTGCATTATTGAAAACGGGTGGTGACATTATGCGTAAAAGGATTCTAAAATAAAATCCTCAAAAATTCAGGAAAATCATGGCACAAACATTGATTATTAAATTTTAGTTCTGAATAAACAGAAATTGTATATTTTTTTTTTTTGAATCTCTGAATACAAGTAATGATGTGATTTCCACGAAACAGGACTTGTTTACTGTCATTTTTGTTTTTCTTTTAGAAAAGTCAAGAATTTTAGACACACCATATTTGTATGTATGTATGTAATAGTGAGAGAGAGAGAAAGAGTGAGTGAGCGGAAAATAGAAAGAGAGGGGGAGAAAAATAGAGTGAGTGAGAGCGGGAGATATAGTGATAGTAATAGATATGTGAGCGGGTGTACATATGCAATTAAATCACTCAGTAAGGTTTGAAGCGAGAAGTCAGTTGAGAAGATTACATAAGTGTGTGTGTGTCTTTGCTTGTTTGTTTGTGTGTATACGTGTGCGCCTATGTGTCTGTCTGTTTATTTGTTTGTGTGTGTCTTTGTGTACGTTTGCATGAGTCTCTGCGTGTGTTGTGCGTGTATAAATTTACAGGGTGACGATAAATGATATAGGTTATCATTTACAGTATATAAATATAAATATAAATAAATATATATATATGGGTCGTCACCGTTTCACTCCTGGCGAACCCTGTTCACAATCATTTCAGGCATAACCTTGTGCTACTCCTAGGGTTTTGCTTGACTACGTCATCCAACACCAGTTCATGAGTTGAGAGAGCGATGTAGCTACTATTTCTAACAAATCAAACAACTACTTAAGAGAATTGTTGGTTCATGTTTATTAGATTAACGAGTTAAGTTTCGCCTTTCAGCATTCTGTGATCTATAAACGAGTACCAATCCATGGCGACGGGTTGGCGGAACACAATATGTTCCGGCTATTTGCATTCAAATCCAACAACGGCTCATTTAGATAGTATATTTAATTTATCTTCTGATTTAACACTACCACCAGGTGTAATAGGGGTCCTTGGCGGAGTTGTTTTCTGGCATGCGTTAGAGGGTTAGATTTCTACTTTGAGGATAACTTACCCAAACCCCACCCCCAATCTCTGAAGGTTGCAAAAGGTCTTGGGCCACGCCTTCCTTCCTAACTAAAATATTTTTTCGAATTTTGGTATAAGTGCAATACTTTTTAGGGAGGATGGGGAAGTCGATTATATTGAGCCCAGTAATTAACATGTACTTTATTTTATCGACCCCGAAAGGGCGAAGGGCAAAATAGACCCCGTTGGTATTAGAACTCTGAACGTAATGAGCTCTTAAAGATGTCACGATTTGAACTCAGAATGACACGAAATGATATATTTAAGACCAAAGTACCGCAATGTAATTCGAGTTCGCCGACATCGCGTCTCTGCGACGCCATCGCCTTCTCACGCAGCCAATCAATTGAAGTAGCAAAACTTCAGAACTTTCTCTTCATAAGCAAAATATTCCAGGTGCGTGACGTTATATAAATTCTTCGTGGTTCCACCATAAGATTCAGTGGGGCTAATAGAAAATCAAAGACACTATTGCTTACAAAGTCCGAATATTCCCAGACGTGTGCGTATACACACACACACACACACACACACACACACACACACATATATATATATATATATATATATATATATATATATATATATATA
>NC_068988.1:23685427-23694347 GCF_001194135.2 Octopus bimaculoides | reverse complement strand
TATATATATTTATATATATATATGTATAATGTGTTGATATGAAGTCTTTGATAAGGTTTCCTACGGTAGAAGTGAAAACACATCAATTCTGCTAATTATATTAAGGAATTGATTAAAGTTTTTCACTGTCCTATCCATCAGCGTTTCTGTCCAGACTATTTGTATAACGGACATGAATTAGAATCGAAAGTTTTCATGTCAATAGCACGTGACATGTGTTTATATGTGCTTGTGAGCGATTATGACTTGTACACATATTAGTGTTCGATACACTTCATTGTGCAAGCATATGTGCGTATACTTCGGTGTTTGTCTATACACACACATACGCATATCTATGTGTGTGTGTATGTATGTATGTATGTGTGTGTATGTATGTATGTATGCTTGCATGTATGTATGTATGTATGTATGTATGTATGTGTGTATATGTATGTATGCTTGCATGTATATATATATGTATGTATGTATGTATGTATGTATGCATGTGCATATATATACATATATATGGCGAAAATATATCCGCATTGCCTGTGTACATATACATTGATTTATTTGTACATACCAGTGTAACTATGTATTGAAGTATACACATATATCAACCCCAAAATATACTCATACATGTGTGCGTGTGTGTATCTGTGAGAATAAACTGTGTTGTAGAGTTGTTTCAGTCTCCAGTCTCTGATGTTAGACGTGTTTCTTTGTTAAGTGGATGGTGTGTTTGTCCCTTGGCCCACAGTTCCCAAAATACGTAAATACATACATACATACATACGTGCATGCATGCATACATAAATGCATACATTCATACATATATATATATATGTGTGTGTGTGTGTGTGTGTGATGCATGTGTACGTCTATGTATTTATGTGTATGCATGTATTTATATATACATATATATATAAGTATATATACATTCATACACAGAAGTCCTGTAAAGGGTCGAGGCCAATGAATTCCATTTTGGCTAAAATATTCCTTTCTAATTTTGGCATAAGGATAACCGTCTTTTGAGAAAATGGTGAAGCCAATTATATTGTCCCCAGTGTTTCACTAGCATTCTATCTTACCGACCCCGAGAGGGTGAAAAGCAAAATCGACCTCGGAAGCATTCGAACGTAGAATGTAATGTCGGGGGAGAAAATACTGTTAAACATTTTGTCCGGTGAGCTAAACATCGTGTCAGCTGGCTGCCTTCAGCTGGCGAAATAATAGTTAATTCGATGCCTAAACAATGAACCTAGGTTCAGAAACCGGAGTAGTGTTGTACCAGAATCGCTAAAATATCGTACAAGATGACTTTGCACTATTTACGTCTCATAAAGTTTTGTGTTTCATCTCAGCGGTATCGACCTGACCTTTCATCCTTCCGTGGCTGTTGAAACGAAATACCAGTCCAGAACAAAGATCAATTAATGGAACTATGCTCTTTGTATCAGAAGCCTTTTACTATTTTAGAAATCGTTATTATTACAGCTGGCAGAGTGCAATTACTTTTGGTAGTTTAGGGTAATCCAGGACCCGCGGGGTTCCCAGTAATGACTCTATGGGACAATCAGCTAATTAGGACGCTCCATTTCCGTTCCCTTTATATTGTTGTATCTCAAGCCTGCTTTCTCATATGTGTGAGTCTATGTGTATGTGCTGTGTGTGTGCGTGTGTGTGTCGGGTGTATGTGTGTGTGTATACGTAAATGTCGAACAACGTGGCCGTTTTTCTAATTATTCTTCCTAATGTCTCCTCGGCCGTCGCTCTCATAAAAACTTACCCTTCATCACTATCTCTCGGTGTCTTCAGTTCTGCGCATCTTAACCGTGTTACAGAGCACAAATCTGTGCGTCTTAGATCCGTGCTACATTTTCTTTTCGTCTTATTATTTCTAATGCATTAAAATTACTCTACTTCAATGTTTCCAGTGTTTAGCACTGAACTATTTTCTACATGTTGTGTATATCTCTCTCTATTTTCCCTACATTGCGCGATGTATTTATCAGCATCTATTTTTCTGTCATTCCTAAGTCACGTGTTCTTATAATGATTGCTGCTGTATTTTTATAAAGATTACTGCTGTTTTCACTCGCTACGTCTTCGCTTGCACTATTTCCACATCTTTATATTTTTGTTAATTTCCTTATTTCATTTAGAGATACATTATCATCCAACAGAAATTGTATTCAGATTAGGATGCACTTCCTTTCTTGATAGTTTTTGGTAAGTGTATCCGGCCAATCTACCTTTTCGGACTTGCATAACAAAATAGAGTCTCACTTTGGCATTTTCTGGGATATTTTCTGGTAAAATTGCATTCGACCATTTTACTGCTGGTATTACATAATAATGACATAATATTCAAACATTAAAAACCTCAAATCTGCTTTGGATGCAGCTATATTTTTCTCGTAGCTAAGCATCTTCTAACTTGCTAGGCTATCGTAAGGAGCAGTTTTCAGGGTCTTCACAAACGCTCTGAGACCAATGAAATTAATACTGCTAACATTTTTCTTCAAGCATTGCTTGTTGATGCATGTGAAAAATATGTAACTAAGGAGAAGGCTCTGTACAGTCGATAACTCGAAAGCAGGGACCTGGCGTAAAAGTTTGGGCAGATTCTTGGGGTTGAACACAAGATGGGCGATGAGCTGTCGTTCTGCCGGAGAATATGTGGCATGAGTCAAACCACGTCTGTGTCATTAAATGTTTTTTTTCCCAACTTGGTGTCATTAAATGTTTTCTCCCAACCATGGTCGCAGTCTAATGACTGAAACAAGTAAAAGATAAAAGATATTCCGCAATGCTTTCTGCTGCATTACATGTAGTTGATGATTTCTGGCTGGGAATGGAATTCTAAAGCTTTTTCTCCTTCAGATGGTTGAGTTACAAGATTCTCAGTCAGAGATGCGGTAATGTTTTTATTTGTTCCCACAGTTTTCACTGTAAAGGTATGTGATAAGATAGTGTTTCGTCCAATTCTTCATTCATTGTTTCTTTAACTTACATGATATTAGTGCTCATAATTAATTTTCATTACTTCAGTCATGTCCCGGCGCATATTTCTAATTCGAATCTCATACCAATTCCTCTGCAAATTAAATCCTTGTACTATTTGTAGTAATGTTTCTAGTTGTTTATGTCGTCTGCCATGTACAGCTTAAGGTTGTCCATGTACAAAAAACGTATCATTCCGTATCATTTACATCCAGTTCCACGGAATAACTGTTGTATTTTTTCTAACGTGTTAGTAGCTATCAGAGAAAGATCCTCCTTCTAAAAGGTTAGTTTTCTTTCGATTCTCCAAAAAAATTAGTTTTTATAATTTTCTCTTTCGTTTGTAGCTCCATGATTGTTTGATGTATACTGAAAACTGTTCAAAGTTTCATCTTCTTATTATTGATGTTTTAATTATAGCTAAAGCTTCCAGGACCTACGTGCAACAAACATTCTGGTAGTCAATCGATTCCATTCTCTGGTAGCATTCTTTCTACATAACGTCTGCAATATTATTGCAATTAAACAAGTATTTGCCTAGGGTTACTTCTTGTAGTGATGTGACTGACCTCTAATTATCGTCTGCTATGTCTATGTCATTTTAAACATTACATCGTTGTCAATACTCCTCGAAACTTACTGTTGGTCCATCATTGATTTATATTTCGTCTTTACATAGTTCTTAAAATCAGTTTGGGGTGGAATCCAGCTGATATTTTTCTTTCTTCAAAGAATCTGTCACCTTTCATAAAAGCTAATTCAGCAAGGATCCTTGTCTTAGATATACTTTGATTTCTTGACCATTTCTTTCTCTGTTGTTTTCCAAATTGCTTCCTTCGGTTTTGATATTCCTATGTATGAGTGAGCACATGATTTCCTTTGAAACATATGATTATAGTAAAGATTGTTTTCCAACATAACATGGTAGTCCTGGTTTAGGACTAACGTTGCTGTAATTTAGCCCCAGGAGACATCGTCTCCAGCTGGTTATACAACACGATCTGTGTCCTTATATTTTCAAACAAAGGAATCTAGCACCCCCACTCAGCTGAAAACAGCAACATTAGTTCTAAACCAAGACTGCCATGTTATGTTGGCAAACAATCTTTATTACATAGTACTGTTTAATCTCACGTTGTGAGATTTAATAAAATAGTAATTTTCTAATTTATATATCAGCGACAAGTTGTCATTTTGAAAGCTATATATTTCGAACGGGAATTTGGCAGCGCCATCTCTAGCCGAACAATTATTCTGTGCTGTCGAAGGGAAATAACCCAGAAATCGCGATACACAGATATTGTTTTGAGCTGAGTGGGGGTGCTAGATTCCCTTGTTCGAAAATATAAGGACACAGATCGTGTCGTATAGCCAGCTGGAGAGGATGTTTCCTGGGGCTAAATTGCAGTAACATTAGTCCTAAACCAGGACTGCCATGTTATATTGCCAAACAATCTTTACTACAAAGTACTGTTTAATCTCACGTTGTGAGATTAAAATAAAATAGTAATTTTCTAATATTGTGATTACTACATACATTATTTAGTTTAACCCGGTTTTTACCATATCTATGATGTCCAAGTTTGTGTTTTAATAGCTGTCAATATGTTCTCGCTCACTACTATATTTCGGAAGCACATACTTTAGTCTTTAGGAAGCGGTTATTTTTATATAGACGTAGGCGTAACTATGTAGTACGAGTTTGCTTCCTAACCACATGGTTCTGGGTTCAGTCTCACTGCAAAGCATCTTGTGCAACGATCTTCTGAGCTAGGCCCAAGGCGACCAAAGTCTTCTGTGTGCATTTGGTAGAGGGATATCGAAAGAAGCCGGTCGTATAAAAATGTGTGTGTGTATGTGTGTATGTGTGTGCGAGCAATTTTATGTGTGTATCTGTATGCTTGTGTGTGCATTTGTATTTATGTTTGTCTCTCACCGTCACTTATTAACTTGTGCTGGTTTGTTTACGTTTTTATTTTAGTAGCTTAGCAAAAGGGACTGACAGAATAAGAACTAGGCTTTAAAAAATAAATTCCTGGGACCGATTTGTTACATTAAAACATTTCAATCTGATGCCCCAGCATAGCCGCAGTCAATGTCTAAAACATTTTGATAGCCATGATTCACTTCACCATCTTTACAGTTTACATCCTCAAAACCTTCTTTATATTACTGTTTTATATTATTCTGTGAGTTATTCTGGTTCAGGAACAAAAAACAATAACATACAACGAAAATTATATATTAAAAAATGCACCTAAACAATAAACTGTTATTTGTTGCCAACGTGTATATGTTCTATCTTCATAGTCTACCGTTTCGGTGTTTACTTGTATTTTCGTTTCACGTTTTTTGCATCAAAATGAGCGACTCTTAAGAAAGGATTTTGTGACGATATGTCAATAAAATTGCTCTATTACTACTGGCAATACAATGAAGCTATAATCAATTTAGAACTCTCACAAAAACTCTGCCGTATAATACAAACATTATTTTCAATATAAAAGAACAAAAATCAACCTTTCCTAAAATTGCTGTCGACATTGTTATCTATCGGTCCTGGTCAAAGTCATACCATCCATGGTATTCTTGTTTATCTTGGGCTATGTATAACTACATTAACCAATGGGTCCTTTCTTTCACTGGGATAGAAGTATATGATCTGAAGTAAATTTGCCTGCTGTTTCTAGATACTCGAATGATTATTTAGAGGCGCCACCATTTGCTCATATGATTCAATATTTGAAGTATATATGATAGAAATGTGGATGCGACCATGGAATGTAGATCATCTGCAGAGAACTTTTCCTTCACAAAAACAATCTATACTTCATATTACTATACATTTTAGAATGACACTCTTTACTTCATAATGATATAACGAGAAAGGAGGACTTTTCCCTCTTAAAGTACACTATCACAAGTAATCACAACATCCTGAATTGCTTTCAACCAGTAAGTATGTTCAGTAAAATTTTACAGTTTGGTTATTACTTTATAATAAATGTAAGATATAAGAATAGAGAAACACATTCCCCTGCTATTCGCAGACTTCAACTGCTATTTAACCTGATAATACGCTAAACCTTCTCGATTAAAATAGATGATTTGGTTGTTGAAGAAAGCAGTAAATTTGGATGTACTGTCCACAAAAAATGATGTCGCTTTATAGGAATCTTCTCGGTTATTTAGACTGTTTACTGTAAAGGAGAATTGTTTCCAGACCATAACTCCTTTCATTGGCTGGTAATATGCCCTACGGTTTCACCATTTTGTCCACAGATTCTGCACTTATCACGTTCTAATGTGTTGTCTATTCTGTATTTTATGTTGTTTGTTCTTAGTGCTTGCTCATGGGCAGCACAGATCAGAGCCTCTGTCTCCTGTTTTAGATCACTTTTAGTCATCCACGGCCATTTCCCCTCCTTTTCTGAACTCCTCTCTCGCTGGTATAGTAACCCTTGTAGAATCATCATAGACGTCGTCAAATCTTTTTCCTTCAATCATGAACCTACAAACAGTAGGATCTAATAATGCAAAAGTAGAATAAGTCAGTTTGAAGTGACGAAAATGAAAACTCTAAGATCTCAGATAAAAATCTTTGCACGAGAGAGATATGTTTTCTGAGTGTAGACAACTGGTACTTAAAGAAATTAAGAACCATCATAAAAATATTCCTTCGGCGAATATTTCTGTTCCTGGCATTAGATTTTTCCTTCTGATAGAAAAAAACAATATACCCTACTTTTTAATGATTTATTCTGTGTCTTTTGATGACGTAGACCATTGCTGTTGTCTTCAGATCTTACAGTTTACACCGTAAGCTCTAGTTAAACTTCAAAGTCACTTAGTCTCATATATCTAGAATAGCACGAAAAGATACAGGCAGTAATACTCTCCTTTGGAATTGGTAATAAGCACATCAACATATTCGGTTACTGGGTCAATATTTATGTTTGCAACCGAGACTTGGACACTTACCAAAATTTAATATGAAAAATAAAATATATGAATAAATCTCTACACCAATTTCGCAAAAATAAATAAAAGGGATGAAAAAAAATCATTTCATATATGAAAAAACAATTCGATTTCAAAATCAATCATACTTCTAATTATGCATTAATTAATATCGCAGAAATCATTATCGCAGAACTGGTTGTTATACACTACAAGTGAAATATTTATTGATTTGCAGAAATCATTTGACACGTTAGAACGATTTCATGGATACATAAACTGCTCATAAAATATTAACCCTTCATGACAGACAGTTATCAAATATGTCCGTAAATATATCATAGACGTATCCCAAACAACTAATATTATGAACCTCTTTTTATAACTTTTCATAAATCCTTTTTCGAACTTACGCTGCTGAGTATCTAAAACATACTTTCTTTTATTTGTAGGTACTCCTTAACAGCAAAATATATCAAATACGTATTTATAAGGAATTGTTTTATCGCGAAAAGAATTAAAAGGTGCAAAAAAGAGTCTTGCTAAACCTGGAATCTTGAAATCCATTCAGCAATACATAGCCTAAAGACTGTGATATATAAAACCTCACCCACCCACCCAAAATATGTAGGAAAATGTACCATAGACTCAAGAGTGGCTGTGTGGTAAGTAGCTTGCTTACCAACCACATGGTTCCGGGTTCAGTCCCACTGCATGGCATCTTGGACATGTGTCTTCTACTATAACTTCGGGCCTTGTGAGTGGATTTGGTAGACGGAAACTGAAAGAAGTCGTATATATGTATATATATGTGTGTGTGAGTGTGTGTGCGTGCGTGTGCGTGCGTGTGTGTGTTTGTGTGTGTTTGTGTGTCTGCGTTTGTCCCCCTAGTATCGCTTGACGACCGATGCTGGTGTGTCTATGTACTCGTCACTTAGCGGTTCGGCAAAAGAGACCGATAGAATAAGTTATTGATTTTACTCAGGTTCATTCTTATTCCCGACAGAATTTATGCGGGTAGCAGGTTACTACCTGCAACTTTAGTTATCCGCAGGCTTTCAATAATCTTTCAAGTGCTTTAAAACCCTCCTGATAATCTTTCCTGTCCCTGAGAGGCAAACTTCCACGCGAAGCCCTACAAGACATTCGATTTCCAATCTTCTTCGACTATTTGTTTCTACCTTTATTCACAGTTCCCAAATGCACCAATTGTTACAGGTACAGCTTATACACATTTCATACTCCAATTTCTTTGTCACCTTCCACCACCACCTCCTCCTCCTCCTCCTCCTCCTGATCATCATCATCATCATCATCCTCATCGTCATCATCATCATCACTACCACCATTATCATCATCATCATCAACATCATCGTCATCATCATCATCATCATCGTCGTCATCATCATCATCATCATCACCACCACCACCATCATCATCATCATCATCAACATCATCATCATCATCATCAACATCATCAGCGTCTTCATCATCATCATCATCATCATCATCATCGTCGTCATCATCATCATCATCATCATCATCATCATCATCATCATCATCATCACCACCATCATCATCATCATCATCGTCATCATCGTCATCATCATCATCATCATCATCATCATCATCATCATCATCATCATCATCATCATCATCATCATCACCAAGACCATCATCATCATGCCACTGTCTATTCTTGTTTGTGGTGAAGTATAATAATTCCATTATTATAAATAAGTAAACTTACCTTTTGTGTCGAATAATTTCACGTTTCTTTGTAAACTCAAACATGCACACACTTGCACTTATATAACTGTGTATATACACACATGTACTCGCATAAACACACACGTGTCTACATATATATATGTATGAACATATTCATGTATCCACGTATGAATATATGTATAAAAACACAAATACACATAAGTACATACATACATATACATATATATATATATATATA
>NC_068988.1:23683891-23684466 GCF_001194135.2 Octopus bimaculoides | reverse complement strand
CTCTATCTATCTCTCTCTCACTCTTTCTCTCTCTCTCACTCACACACACACACACACTCTCTCTCTCTCTCTCACTCACACACACACACACACACTCTCTCTCTCTCTCTCCCTCTTTCTCTCTCTCTCTTGCAGTCTCTTCTACGTTTTGTATTGTTCATGTTATTTAAAATCCCATCCTTGTTTCACTGTGTCATGTTCATTACGCTTGAGAATTGTGTTAAGGGAACAAATGTCTTTGGAATACTCAGCTGCTGTCTAAATGTTAATTTCTCGAGTAGGAATTCAACTGATTGAGTATCGTCAAGACTGACAAAGAATTCAGTCTAAGCTAAGCTACGGTGTATGCAGGGCTCACAATGATTTACTAGTCTTCACCAAACTTCTGGTAATTCTTCATATTAGGGTACGATTCGCAGTTATTAAATTTCTTACTTTCTGTACGTTATTTCTTTCTAAAGGTATTCGGTCGCAAATGAGAAACCGGTGGGCAAAGTGTCTTCCACCATAGCCTCGGGCCTACCAAAAACTTGTGAGTGGATTTGGTAGACGGAAACTGAAAGAAGTCCGTCGTA
>NC_068988.1:23677735-23679528 GCF_001194135.2 Octopus bimaculoides | reverse complement strand
GAGAGAGAGAGGGAGAGAGAGTGAGAGAGAGTGAGACAAAGAGAGAGTGAGACAAAGAGAGAGTGAGACAAAGAGAGAGTGAGACAAAGAGAGAGTGAGACAAAGAGAGGGAGGGAGAGAGACAAAGAGAAGGAGGGAGAGATTGAGAGAAATAGATAGATACACATATATATATATACATATACATGTCTTTGTGTGTGTATATATATATATATATATACATATGTGTGTTTGTGCACGCGCGCGTATATTTGAATGTTTGTATAAATATATATACGGGCGTATAGGTATTTACATATATACATGTGTAATTGTATGTGTATAGATACGCATACATTTATATATTTGTATACATACATCTGTGCGAGTGTTCAAATTAATGTATGTATCATTCATAAATCAAGTAATATGTGTATATATCTACATGTTCGAAGTCATACATACATACGTATGTTGTGGCACTCCGTCGACGAGGGTTCCAGTCGATCCGATCAACGGAACGGCCTGCTCGTGAAATTAATGTGCAAGTGGCTGAGCACACCACAGACACGTGTACCCTTAACGTAGTATTTCAAAGAGGTCAGCCTTGTCACACTCTGTGCCACGCTGAATCTCTTCCCGAGAAATACTTTAAGGGTACACGTGTCTGTGAAGTGCCCACCCTCTACGCGTTAATTTCACGAGCAAGCTGTTCTGTTGACTGGATCAACTGGAACCCGCGTCGTCGTAACCGACGGAGTGCCAAGGATCATATATACATACACACAAACATGTGCGCATGCCTGTACGTGTGCCCGTACATCTGTATGTTCCTGTAGTTATGTGTATCAACATATGAATGAATGAATATATTTATATATGCGTAGGTATGCGTTGATATACACACACACACACACACACACACACATACGTATTTACAAGCATACATACATGTGAAAACGCACGTGAAGATATGCACAGGCGTATATATATATATTTATATATGAATGCGCGTATGTGCATACGTGCGTGTGCGTGCATATGTGTGTGTGTGTTTGCGTGCAAAGTGTATGCGTATATGTGTGTCTATGTGTATGTGTTGATGTGTGTACATGGATGTGTACTTGTGTGTGTGGGTTCTTTTATCTCCTACTTGGAAGTCTTAGAAACGCACTTGCGACCAGAAAGATCCGCATGGCGGTGCCGAATTGTTATACTTGAGGTTTCATTTAAAGAAATGCTTCGGGATTAATTCAAAAGACCTCCATTCTCTCTTTTTCCCTCCATCTCTCTCTCTATCTCTTTATCTCTTTATCTATCTATCTATCTATCTATCTATCTATCTATCTATCTATCTATCTATCTATCTATCTATCTATCTATCTATCTTGTTCTCCTTCTTCTTCTCCCTTCCTTTATCTCTCTATCTTTCTGTTTCCTTTTGTACATATACGCAAAAAAACATTTATGTACTTATGTATGCGTGTACGTGTGTGTGTATATATGTATACAGACACCGTCTGAATATATATAGGAGTGGTTTCGTTTGTTCGCAAGTAATAGCAGCGATGATGTAAAGGTTACTTAATATGCTTTGTAGCTTCAATTCATTACCATAATTAAACTTTAAAATATTTCAAGGATACACCGAGGGAAGATCATAAACTAAATTCCAGCCATGAAGAAACAACAGAACTAAGAGAAAATACATTGAGGTGGTGCTCCATCATGGCCGCCTGTCTATGACTGAAACCGTTACACGAATGGAAATAATATTTCTTTAGTGTTATAGCATTTGTTGATTAGTTCTTCGG
>NC_068988.1:23675358-23677562 GCF_001194135.2 Octopus bimaculoides | reverse complement strand
ACACACACACACACACACACACACACACACACACACACACATACACATACACACACGCACGCACTCACACACACACACACCAGACACAACAAGCTTCTTTCAATTTATGTTTACCAAATCCACCCAGAATGGTTTGGTCAGCCCGAGATTATAACAGAAGCCAAGGTCCAAGGTGCTATGTTGTGGGACTGAACACGGAACTATGGGTTTCAGAAGCAAGCTTTTTTACGACACAGCCATGTTGTTAAGCCTATTCATTTCCAGGTCTGAAGATTTAATCAAAAAAAGAGGTGATTGTGTGGTAAGAAACTTGCTTCCTGACCACATGGTTCCGTGCTCAATCCCACTGAATGGCACTTTGAACAAGTTTCTTCTACTATAGACTCGGGTAAAATATTTCTTTCGTGAACCAAACCGATGAAAAGCACTGTACTTAGTACGGGAGCTAAAATCACAACTGTTAACCATCCAGTCGAATACGGTATTATTGCGTCTAGATAAGGCAGCGAGCAGGCAAAATGCTTAGTGGTATTTCGTTTGTCATTACGTTCTGAGTTCAAATTCCGCCGAAGTCGACTTTGCATTTCATCATTTTGAGGTCGATAAATTAAGTACCAGTTGAGTACTGGGATCGATCTTATCGACTGGCACCCTCCCCCAAAATTTTAAGCTTTGTGCCTAGAGTAGAAAATATTATTACGTCTAGATAAGGCGGCAAGCGGGCAGAACCGTTAGCACACCGGGCGAAATGCTTAGTGGTATTTCCTCTGTCTTTACGTTCTGAGTTCAAATTCCACCGAGGTCGACTTGGCATTTCATCCTTTAGGGGTGGATAAATTAAATACCAGTAGTGCACTGGGGTCAATCTTATCGACTGGCACCCTCCCTCAAAATTTTGGGCCACTTTACTCTTGCAAATATTACTTCTCGCTTAGAAATTTAAAACTACTTCTTTTTCTCTTTAATGGATTACGCTTATATTTAAAGTTAAGATTAGATGAGCATTAGAAAATTATTCTAATATTTTAATCGGGGGAAAAGGTTGTACCTAAAATCCGTTACGGGGGTCTCTGAAACTGGTTGGAGAGAGGAAGTTGTCCTCAAATTAGACATGTCCCAAATGTTTGCGACGGAACGGGTTCCGCTAAAGTCACTCCTGTTGCCAGGGGCTTACACTAAACAGGGTGACGGATTAAGTCTACCACCTGTATAGGCCGCAGTATGATTTCAGCTCAGATTGGAAAGTGCTGATTAGGATTAATATTAAAGTTAATGCGAGCTTGAAGTTATGATCAGAATTTGAATTAGTGACAAGATTCGAAAGGAACAGCTCAGGAATTGTAATTAGCCTAATGTGAATGTTAGGGATGTGCTCACGAATACATTATCTTAGAGCTATACGTATGGGAATGGCTTCAGTGACGTAGCAAGAGTTTATGCCATCTGGGGGCAACCCTTGAGCTGGAATATTCCTTGACAAGATGAAATCCTAGAGAAGGTTGCTTTTTTTTATGGAAGACCAACTGTTGTTCAACCAGCCGATCTTTCCTCTTTACGCTACGGATGCCGTCTAAGAGAAGAATGGGGAGGAGATAGCTCTGTCACAATGAGTGTCAGTGCTAGCAAACTCAGAACATGAAAGAGACAGGGCAAAAACGTCGAGGAATCTTATCAGTGCTCTAACAATTCTTGCATTTTATTTTATCGAATTCTGAAGGACGGATAGGAAAGTTGACGTCGGTGCAGTTTGAACGTAGAATATAAAGGGTTGAACTAATGCAATACTTGTGTAATTCCGGATATATTTCATTCGCAACACACGGAAATCTATCTTCCCTTTCTTGATAATGGTCCTGTAACTCAATATATCTTCGTCTCTTCGCTAGAACAACATTTATTTCTTCTTTCACATAGTACATTTTGATTTACTTCTAAATGCAAATTAAATGCTGGGTTAGCGTTGGATATAGATTTTTCTTTCTTTTTTCTTATTTATTTATTTCAGGTATTAGACCGTGGCCTCGGTGTGGTACAGATACGAATGGGTTTTGTCAATCAAATTTCGGGGGTCGATAAATTAAGTACCGGTTGCGTACAGGAGTCGATCTAATCGATTGGACCCCTCGCTCAAAATTTTGGGCCTTGTGCCTTGAGTACAGAAAAAAAATGAATTATTTTTCGTCAGTAAGGCAGCGAGTTAGTAC
>NC_068988.1:23673838-23674980 GCF_001194135.2 Octopus bimaculoides | reverse complement strand
ATATATATAAGTCAAAATAAGCAACAAGGATATTCAAAGTTAATGCAGTACGATCGTTTCATGCGACTCCATTTAATTAAGTAATGTGAATATTACATCAAATATAAAATGTAGACCAATCTTCAGCTGCACAAAGTTATAGATATTTAATGAAATTACATTTAAACAGAAGGACATAGTTTTATAATTAAATCTAGACTCACCAAGTATATATATTAGGGAGTGTCTGCTGATATATTTGCACCAATTTAAGTGATGCGTACATCTCTTTAATATACATTTAATATAGTTTATTTATGCATGTATGTGTATGTACATATATAATTATATTTATATATTCATTCCAGGCAACTAAACCGGAACAGGTTTACTATGTGTTTATTTATTTATGCATGTAGTGCCGCCTTAGCAACATTATAAGTTCCCTAGCAAATTAATACACTGGGGCCTATAGTATACATGCATCAGAACTGGGCCCCAAATCACGTGAGGCCCCTGGCTAGGTTTTCAATATGTCCATGCCTCCAAACTAGCATATGTACGTATGTATATATCTGTACTGCGCATGGCTTAATGGTTAGGGTGTTTTGGCTTACGATCGTCTGGTTATGCGTTCAATTCCTGGTGGCGAGTGGTGTCCTTGATCAAGTTTCTTAATTTAAATTAGTAAATATCTGTAGCTCTAGTAATTCAAATGGCTAATCTTGTCACATTCCATGTCACGCTGACTCTCTCGGAATAATAACGTTAAAGGTACGCGTGTTTGTGGAGTGCTCAGTCACATGCATGTAATTTCACGTTCGCGTTGATCCATTAATCGGATGAAATGGAACACTCGTCATTGTAGTCGACGTCATGCCAGCTATATATGTATGTATGTATGTATGTATGTATGTATGCATGCATTTATGTCTGTAACAATGAAAAACGAGTATCGACAAGTTTTGACAAGGGAATTAATCCAGTGTTTCATACGTAAATAATTAATGAAACAAATATATTAATAAATCGAAATATCTAACTCTCTACGTTCTTCCATCAATTTCTCGTCTTTCCTTTCATCTCTTTCGACACATCAGCTCTTTTTAATCTCTCTCTCTCTCTCTCTCTCTCTCTCTCTCTCTCTCTCTCTCTCTCTCTCT
>NC_068988.1:23673310-23673828 GCF_001194135.2 Octopus bimaculoides | reverse complement strand
TCTCTCTCTCTCTCTCTCTCTCTCTATCTATCTATCTATCTATCTACCTATCTATCTACCTATCTATCTATCTCTCCCTCTCTCTATATATATCTCTCAATCTCTCTATGTTTCTATCAATCTGTCTTTCTTTCACTCTTTCTTTCTTTCCATTGCATTCTCTCTACTCTTTACTGCGCGCTGTTGTTCAAAAACCACCAGCTAACCACTCATTTAACGCAGTATCGATCCTTGCATGATGTGTCCATATCGGTATATTGACTCTAATTGACCACTTCATAAATTCTTGTATGTTCTCGCTGGAAATCTCGTAAATGGTTGCATGACCGCAAATATGTAGGAAGCTCAACGAGAACAAGGTCAGCATATATCGATTTCTTCTTCTTCTTCTTCTTCTTCTTCTTCTTCTTCTTCTTGTTCTTCTTCTTGTTCTTCTTCTTCTTTTTCTTCTTCTTCTTTTTCTCCTTCTCCTTCTTCTTCTTCTTCTTCTTCTTCTTCTTCTTCTTCTTCTTCTTCTT
>NC_068988.1:23670601-23673075 GCF_001194135.2 Octopus bimaculoides | reverse complement strand
ATCCATAAAAACGATTGTTGGACAGAGGACGGGTCTCGGGGTTTCCCACCTTCAAACACGATTATTTCGATATTTCCGTATTATTTGTTTATTTTCTTTTAATGGATTTCATACAGGATAAAAGTGGCTAAGTCCACCTAGGCGAAATTATTAAATACCAAGTTGTACTTTTGTTCGAAACACTGATATTTGTTCAATTGAACCTAGACATTAAGATATTAGTTAATATAAGCAAGATAATACTTATATGAAAGTATTCTATGTCTCAACTGGTTGTCGGAGTTATGTGTTTATGACTAGGTGAATTAAGCAAATTCAAACACTGACCACATATCTACCTAATGAGAAACATACGGATTATTTCACATCTGGGGAATCTTCACAAAGCACTGGATAGCGTATGGATAAGGGGATGACATTTTTCGCCCCACCCACCCAAGAACACAACACGCAGCCCGGTCCGGGATTCGAACTCACAACCTCAAGATCGTAAGCTCGACGCTCTAACCACTGAGCCATGCGCCTTCACCCCTGTGACGTACTCATTGCGATACAACGTTTCTTCATGTCTTTGCTTATATTTCGGGAAATATCGAGGTTTCCAACGTTACTTTCTACAGACATTCCTGTAAAACATTTCTTCAGATTATAAGTTCCATCAAAAATCAGTTTTAATTATGTTTATTGTGGTATGCTCTTATTTTTGTTGAAAGCTACCAATGTCTCAGTCGTTGTTCTGCGGCCATGCTGGGGCAACGACTTGATAGGTTTAGTACGTATTACTTCTCTTTTTTTTTAATGTTTTACTTAGTCCATCCGTGTCTTTCGCCGAACGGCTTCAGTCGTGAACGGTTGTTGAGCAGTGGTGGGAGTGGGGGACCAAGTGGAAGAAACACACACACAAGAGCGCGCGCGCACACACACAAATACACAAACACACATGCACACACACGCACAAACACACGCATGCACAAACACATACATAAGCACACGCACGCACACAACACAAATACACACACACACAAACAAACACGTACAAACACACAAACACACATACAAACACACAAACACACATGCACACACACGCACAAGCACACACACACACACACACACGATGGGCTTCTTTCTGTTTCTTCCTACCAAATTCACTCACAAAAGCTTTTCTTGGTGCGGAGCAGTGGTAGAAGGCACGTACCCAAGGTAGTCCCCACAAGAACTGAACCCAGAGCCATGTGGTTAGAAAACAGGTTGCTTATCCCCACCCACCCTGCATCGCCTGCTACCACGCACGTATTTATACGTATTTACACACACACGCACATACACCCTACACACACGCATACACACACACATATACACCCACACACCTACACACATACACATACACCCCATAACATACACATGCACACACACATACACACAGTCACACACTCACACGCACACATACATACACCCCCACATACACATGCACACACAAACACACAACCACACAAACACAGGAGCACACACACACACGCATACACCATCCACACACATGCACACATCACACATACACGTACAGACACAGTCACATACACACACACACCCACACACTACGCCCTCTCCCCCCCACACACACACATATAATGAACGAGAGAATGAATGCAATCTGCAGGTAATTATTGCTTGAATATTTTTGTTAGGCGGAATACAGGTAAGTCGGTTTATTTATATATGCCCGAGGCATGGGATTTAAACGAAAACTAAAAAGGTGGCAAAGGTCAAAGGTGGTGGTGGGGTGGGAAATAGATAACAGATGCTAAATAGGGGTTCCTTAGAGAGCTTTTAAGGGACGGTCTGGTAAAAATAGGGGCGAAATTTACCGAAAGAAAACACGAACAAGACGAAAAATCTCGTAGCAGTGTATGCGTGTGTGTGTGTGTGTGTGTGTATGTGTGTGTGTATGTGTGCGTGTGTGTCTGAGAGAACACACGTACTCTCTCTGTCTCTCTCCCTCTCAGTCACTCTCTCTTTCTCTCACACACACACACACACACACACACATACACACACACACACACAAAATTTCAGTTGGGGAAGAGAATAGTCAAGTTAATGTTTGTGTGTATACGTATGCATATATATGTGTATGTCTGTGTGTATGTGTGTGTGCATATATATGTATGTAAGTACGTATGTATTTATGTATTTCTTTTTCATTCTGTAAATCTTTTACTTGTTTCAGTCATTTGACTGCGGCCATGCTGGGTCAACGCCTTTAGTCGAACAAATAGACCCGGGGACTTATTCTTTGTAAGCCCAGTGCTTATTTTATCGGTTCTTTATGCCGAACCGTTAAGTGACGGGGATGTAAATACACCAGTGTCGGTTGTCAAGCGATGATGGTGGGGACACAAACACACACACACAAATACTCAGACACACATACACACATACACACACACACACACACACACATATATATATATATATAC
>NC_068988.1:23666276-23668820 GCF_001194135.2 Octopus bimaculoides | reverse complement strand
ATATATATATATATATATATATATATATATATATATATGTGTGTGTGTGTGTGTGTGTGTGTGTGTGTGTGTGTGTGTGTGTGTACCTGTCTATGTATGTACGTATATAGGCAATATTAAATCTC
This sequence comes from Octopus bimaculoides, assembly GCF_001194135.2. Taxonomy (NCBI): domain Eukaryota; kingdom Metazoa; phylum Mollusca; class Cephalopoda; order Octopoda; family Octopodidae; genus Octopus; species Octopus bimaculoides. The sequence continues at coordinate 23,668,695 of NC_068988.1, read as the reverse complement.
TGTGCGATATATATATATATATATATATAAGTACAGGCACCCTGTTTTATGTACATCATATTGTTCACATTTAGTACATTTCGAAAAATATATCCATTGTCTTTCCATCTCGCTGTTGGTTACATGGTTATATATTGACGACTTGCATAAAATGTGTCGTCGAGCTGTTGTAACTTGACGGTATAGATTCGACTGGAATGAGGCGACTTGTCGCGGCTGTTTGGTTGTCGATGATCTGGCGCGGCTGAGTAGGCGCGCTGCGTCTTTCGGTGACAGTGCGTCTTGGTACTGCAGGCAAACACACTGACATACACACACACACACACACGTACTTATGTGAACACATGCGTAGACGCGTACATAATTATACACATATAGTTAGAGAGAGATAGAGATAGAGAGTGAGAGAGAGAAAGAGGGAGAGAGTGAAATAGAATAACAAACATAACTCGATGTTTCCACACATAAAGAGAGAGGGAGAAATAGATAGACACATAGAGACACAGAGATATAGAGAGCGAATGAAAGACGGTTTAAGACAGGAGAAACATTAAAACGGCTAATGCCAAATAAGTCAGCGTCGAGTCATTAACTTCAAATATGCAACGCCAAAACAGCCGCGCCAAAACGGCTGGGGCAAAACGTCTCATATCCGGAATTGTTCGTTCGATCAATTGAACTACCAACTCATTGAATTGGCATGTAAGTGGCTGAGCGTGCTACAGTCACATGATTCACGGGCAGATTCAGAGTTACGGTGTGTATGTGTGTGCGGTCGTGTATGCATGTGTGTGTGTGTATGTGTGTGTGTGTCTTTGCGTATGTGTGTATGTGTGTGTGTAGTTGTGTGTGTGGGTGTATATGTGTGTGAGATAGATAGAGAGAGAGAAAGCAAGACAGATAGAGATAGAGAGGGAATGAGAGAGAGTAAGAGAGAGAGAGAGAGAGAGAGATGGAAAGGGCTGCAGCTCTTAAATTAAAGATGAACTCGTTCATCCGATATGCTCCTATATGGTTGCAGTAGTATGTCCAATTTCGCTTACAAGATTAATTCGTCAGATTGAGACAAATTGATTAATTCCAAAAGAAAGAATGTGACTGAAATTACTGAGATCATCTTGGGTTATCTCTGATAATCTCGCAAACCAACCAGAGTTTTCAGGGCAAGAAAGTCCGTGTAGTAAACCGCAAACATAAAAGAAAAAAAGTATTGACAATGTTATCTGCCTAACATGGCACGCAGTGACATCCACACCGAAGTTGCGAAGGGAACTTCTTAAATGCGGCATGACTCAAATCACTAGTTACTAATGCGTAGTGGGTATCACGATCGCTACTTATATCCTTTGCTCGATGTTTTAGGCACTGAGCAATCCCTCTCTTTACACTGTATGGATGGTGGGAATTGAAGTCAAGGTATCGTCCAGTGAAGGTCGGCTTGCGGTATACGGATGTCCTGAATCCATATTTGGCGCGTGTTATCAATACGTCCAGGATGTTTTCTCTAAATTAAGACGTAATATGTACTTTTTCTTAGTGATAATTAAGCACTGCAGAATTAAATAATTGTCAATGCTGGCAAACGGAAAAGTTGATTCGATTCACACAGCTGAATGTTCGACCTATGCTGAGACAACTCCGTTGGTTATATTTCTTTTAAAGAAGTGTATTTACGTCGCATCCAAACTACATACCGCATTCGTTACCATGTTCAATCTAAAGACACCTCAGGCTTGCACAGTTATGTTTCTGTTGTTTAAATCCAAAGACGAGAAAGAAATGTTATCAATCATATGTACAAAAAGAAACAAAAAACAGAGAAGACAACGTGAAATTTTAATGAAATAAATTTAGAAGATCGATGCTTGTAAGAAACCAATTCTTGTTTTTCTTCATGGTATTGATGTAGTTATCAAGGATGATCGATCAAAGATGCTACTGTTGCTGCAACCGTGTGTTTTTGTTTTTTTGTTTTTTTTTGGGCCAGGCATACTGTATATTTCTAAGATGACGGCGCATGCTTTCAGGTGGACTTATTAGACAAGCCAGCAATCTCTAACAAAGCGAGAGGTATTGCGCAAGAGATTTCCTCCTTGGTTCATTGTCATTGTTGTTGTTATTGTTGTAGTTGTTCTCGTCGTCAATTCTGTTGCTGTAGCCGATATTGGTATTGTTTTTGTAGCTCGAAATATGTATTTTTAATACAAATTCATTAATTAATTAGTCTGTGCTGAAGCCGTAATCTTGTTTTATGCATGTGAGTATGTACGTGTGTGTGTGTGTGTGTGTGTATGTATATATATGTATTTCTAGATACATATACACATATACATAAACCCACATAGAGTATATATATATATATATTTATACATATCTATATGTATATATATATGTATATATATATATATATATATATATA
>NC_068988.1:23665829-23666266 GCF_001194135.2 Octopus bimaculoides | reverse complement strand
ATATATATATATATATATATATATATATATATATATATGGATTTATATATGTATACATATTTCTATATATATGTGTGTATATATATGTATATATATCTTTACTTATATAAATAAATATATGTCTATCTATATATGAATATAAATTATAGGGTAGCAAAAAAATTTTTGAAATTTTATTTACCACCAGTGGTCTAGCGAGAATAAAAATCAGTCAATAGACTATATATTATTCATTTAAAATACAGAGATGCCTATAATAGGACATCTGACCCGCTAGAAAGAGCAGCAAAAGACTACATACCAAAAAATAGGGATAATTTCGAAAGGGAATGAAAAATAAAAACATTTACCAATCTATATTCTGTACCATGGTTTCAAATAAGAATATATATATATATAATACAAAATGGGACAAGAACGCAAAACATCCAGACAGT
>NC_068988.1:23662208-23665692 GCF_001194135.2 Octopus bimaculoides | reverse complement strand
TATATATATATATATAAATGTATGTATATATGCGAGTAATTATCACTCCACTTCCACAAAGTTCAGCATTCTTCCGCATACATACTTTGTACTGTTACTTTAACATTAAAACTAAAAATAAATTTTGCTCTGTTCTTACCTGTCCTGCAACTTTATCTTCAGAGCAAGTAAAAATTTTCCAAAAATGCATTGTTATCTACTAATTACATTTGTTTTTCAACTAATTGCTTTCGAAGCCAGTGGTGTTTGCATCTCGAGACAACTGGGAAACGGCGCTAAAACAATATGGTGGCTGCGTGAAACACTAATGAGATATCGTGCGAGGCAAAGCTACCAGCGTCCTTTCTTCTTGGCGCTAATTTTCTTTGATGCACGTGAATGTTTTTCTTTAACTTAAGACGTAATATGTACTTTATAAATTAATCAACTAACACCTTGGTTGCTTTTACAAACAGGTGGATTCGTCGTCAGGCTTACGAATTTTGTTTGATTCGTGAAAATGTTTATCGTAAAACGACAATCGGCAACGGAGATGTTTAAAAACGATTTATAAACGAAAATAGTTATATTATAATTTGTACCAATTGTGTTAAAGGTTACAGCAGCTTATAGCTAAGGTGTGAAGAGAAATGCTAGCGGTTTCCAAGCTAATAGCTATATGTAAATTAGTTTGTCCATTCTTAAGCTGAGCAGTATGTTCTATTAGCATTAAGCTACATTCACTTTGCAAAACGCGGGAGCTAAACGGAACTCAACGACAATTAATGGCCTAGAAACAGCAGCTGCTTCAATATTTATGATGTGTCTTCCTTTGTATTCATTTATTCTAAGTCGAAATATTTTTAACGCTTGCACTCAAATACGTACATACATACATACATACATACATACATACATACATACATACATACATACATCGAAGATATGACCCACATCATAAGCAGTTGTCAGAAAATTTCATCACGGTATTATCTATCTATCAGACGATATGTTGCAGCTAAGACAGTCTATAATGAAATCCGTCGGAAGGATAACCCCGACGATAAGAAATAAGAACTCACATTATGGTAGAAGCCGTAGCCACTCATGATAAAAAAGAGTACTGGTGGAATGTCCCAATGTCTCAATAAAATGTAGGCACAACAGACCTGATATCATGATTTGGGATTGAGAAGAGAAGTTGTGTACAGTTGGGGAAATTAGCTGCCCAGCGGATGTTAACATAAAGCTGAAGATCAGTGAAAAAGAGAACACCTACGTTGAACTATTGAGAAATCTGCAGTTACTCTATCCAGATTACAAGTTCAGGTTTATAACTGTAATTATTGGGGTCTGGGGATACGTAACACACTGCCTAAATACCAATCTTGAGAAATTAGGCGGCTCAAAAGCAGAAAGGTGAAGGCTAATTCGAAGACTACAGCTCCAATCCATCACTGGAACTGTAAAAATCTGTAAAACTTTCCAGAAGTTTATCATTTGAATATATATGTGCATCTCTAGATATGCAAATATATGCATGAGAATACCTACATAAAGCAAAACACATACATACATACATACATACATACATACATACACGCATGCATACATACATGCGTACGTACATACATACATACATACATACATACATACCCTGATGTTGATGCTGAAATTCCAATGCAGGAGCCTCGGATCTAGGTTAGAAACCGGTTCTTTCTCTGTTGGCAAGAAATCTTGAAATAAACAATGACATACATACATACAGCATTAAAGGCAGAAAACGTTGACAGACAACAAACGTAGGCTTTGCAAGACCAAGACTGAAGACATGAGCCACAAACTGTCAACAGTGAGAGAGTTTCTTCCGGTTATAATTTTCCCATGAGGCTAGAATGCTGGCCAGAAGAGTCTGGAACAGGATAATAAAAGCGAAAATACCTATAGACAAAATTGATTATATTTAGACCGATAGATCAAAAGAATATTGGTGGAACTTAGAAATTAAAACAGCCACCAAGTTAAAACACAACCGTTCAAATATCATTGTGCGGGACCAGAAAGAAAAGATATGTTTTGAAGTGTGTGTGCGTATTAAATTGTGGCGAAAGAGTCAGCAGAAGTTCGCCATTACCTTCAGACAGAGCCGCGTGGAGCTTAGGTGATTCGCTCATAAACACACACATCGCCAGGTCTGAGATTCGAACCCGCGATCCCCCGACCGCGAGTCCGCTGCCCTAACCACTAGGCCATGAGTCTCCACGTGTATGCATAATATTGCTATGAAATAAAATATTATGGAGTGTACAATATGTTTTTGTCGATTCAGTATAGGTAAGAGAAATATTGTTTTCAGAATCGTTTTATTTCGTCCCTTTCTGCTTAACTCTACTGTTCTACCTGAAAGTAACACTTTATGACATAATGTACCTTGTAACTATAAGAAAATATGCTTAGCTAATTAGCTGGCACGCAGTTATCTTGAGGCTGTAAGGTTTCTTCAAATCGATATTTCCCTAACACACATGCACCATTAAATGGATTATTTGGGACTACGTTCAGTAGATTCAGTGAAAAGCAAGATTAAATCTATTTTATACACGTAATGTTTAACTTGAGTTTTAGTTGTCTTTAGATTTGCTTCGACTGAAGTGTTTCCCGCAGTCAAATTGACATAAATATGCAGATTCAAAAGCTGAATGCGAAGTGAAAAACATGTCTGTGAGGCAAAAGACTACTTTTAACATTTTCATGGCTGAATTACAAGGTTCGGCAATGACTGACGAGAGGGGAACAGACCACACAAACGGTCTTGCTAATACTAATGCTGTTACTCTGTGTGTGCGTGTGTGTGTGCGCGCGCGCGTGTGTGTGTGCGTGTGTGCGTGTGTGTGTGTGCATGTGGGTACGTGTGCACGTGTATTTGTGAGTGTTGGCGTATGCATCTGTGTGTGTGTGTGTGGTTGTGAGAGTGTTTGTGAGTCTATTCATACTTATGCACATACACACACACATACACATACATATATAAATATATTATATATATGTGTGTTTTTATACATATAAGTATAAATTTGAGTGTGTGTATATATATATATTTATATATATATGCGTACGTATATAGCTATAATTATCTATCTATCTATCTATCTATCTATCTATCTATCTATCTATCTATTTATCTATCTATCTATCTATCTATCTATCTTTCTGTACGGGAGAGAAATATAGATATAGATATATGTGTGTGTATATGCGTACAATTATATATCTATATATATATATATATCCATATAATGTAAGCTTCTGTGAATGAAAGAGACGTCTGAGTGTCTAAATGTCTGTAAATGTGAACAAACATCATTTAACCATCAGGACGATGGAATAAATTAATAATGGAACAATTAACGAACATCATTCTTTAAAACCAACACCTTTCTCAAACACTTCACATGTCTGCTTGCCAACCAACGAGTGTCTACATATAAGCGTGCCTGAATCTATG
>NC_068988.1:23661639-23662040 GCF_001194135.2 Octopus bimaculoides | reverse complement strand
TATATATATATATATATATATTCACACGTATACATATTAGTGTGCATGTTAGTATATAAGTTTCAGCTAATTTATATATGTGTATATGTGCATTTTAGTGTTCGTGGAATTTGCGGCAGCAATTATCAACACATGTATCTGTTTGAATGTATTAATGAGTTTTTCTAAGTTTTTAAGTGCCTCTCGGTCATTAAATACCAAGACAAGTTTGATAGTGTGCATCGAGGATTGCATGTGTGTATGTAAAATCAATTATGCATATACATACATACTTATGTGTATATATATGTATGTATATATGTGTGTGTATATATATATATATATATATATATATATATATACACACATACACATATATATATACACAGATACATAAATATATATATGTATATATATATATA
>NC_068988.1:23660495-23660885 GCF_001194135.2 Octopus bimaculoides | reverse complement strand
TTGCTGCTTGTATGAATTTCTCAACGAGCTTCGAATTGTCTAATTGCCTCTCCATATCAGCAAATGTCTAGACGCGTGCGGGTGATTGAGTGAGATATGTATGTGCATGTTTGGTTTATGCATCTGTGAGTGTGTGTATGTGTGTGTGTGTATGTGTGTGTGTGTGAGACACGCCATCCTATGTATGTATGTATGTGTTTGGGCGGGGCGGGGGTGCATCATTTCAACCTATATGCGTATGTGTCACTACATTATTAATAAAATGTGTGAGCAAGTGTGAGAGTGTGTGTGTATGCGTGTGTTAGATTTCTGATTAATGAATATCTGCGTACTCGTAGTGCGACTCTAGTAGTAGTGCAAGTGTGTGTGTGTGTGTGTGTGTGTGTGTGT
>NC_068988.1:23659474-23660485 GCF_001194135.2 Octopus bimaculoides | reverse complement strand
GTGTGTGTGTGTGTGTGTGTGTGTGTGTGTGTGTGTGTGTGTGTGTGTGTGTGTGTGTGGTGTTTTTGTGTGTGTATTTGCTCATCTCTATTATATCGTACCTGATTGTGTATTGCATACTTTATATATGTGTATGTCTGTGATTGCGCGTGGCTAAATGGTTAGCGGTATTCGGCTCAAAATCGTATGGTCGTGGGTTCGATTCGTTGCAGCGCGTTCTGTCCTTCAGTAAGACACTTTATTTCATGTTGCTCCAGTCCACTCATCTGGCAAAAATCAGCAGTACCTGTAATTCAAAGGACTTGCTTTGTCATATTCTATGCCATGTTGCCTCTCCCTGATACTACATTATGATTAAAAGCGTCTGTGAAGTACTCAGCCACTTGCGTCTTAATTACACGGGTAGGCTGATTGGTTGATTAGATCAACTGGATCTCTTGTTGTCGTAATCGATGTAATGTCATTTCTTTTTTGCGCAATGCATTAGATTGCAGCCAACACATACCAGCGATATTTTCTTTCCATAATTACCACAACAAATTATATGAATGCAGAGGTGGCCGAATGCTTAAGCAGTGAGCTACACAAGGATGAGACCTGAATTTCGATTCTCTTGCGCGGAATTATGGCCGGTCCCTTTAACTAAAGAGTTGTGTATGAAATTGGACCGACGGAAACTGTAGAGTGTAGTAGAATCTTAAGAAAATATTGTGAACAGGCGAAGGGCTCAGACGTTAGTGTGAATTTTGATGGTGATGTAGCTACTACGTCCTGTAGATCAAACAACAGTATAAAGGTTTCGTAGCTGTCTCCTTTCTTATATAGATGCAGAAATGGCCGTGTGCTTAAGCAGCGAGCACTGTGGTCGATATAATCGACTTAATCCCTTTGTCTGTCCTTGTTTGTCCCCTCTATATCTAGCCCCTTGTGGGCAATAAAGAAATAAGAAACATTAGCACGCTGGACGAAATGCTTAGCGGTATTTCGTCTACCGCTACGTTCTGAGTTCAA
>NC_068988.1:23657031-23658457 GCF_001194135.2 Octopus bimaculoides | reverse complement strand
AGCCTGATTACACTCATATGCACACAGTCACGTCGCCACAGACTGAAGCCTATTCACATACATCTGACGTGAAACCGCAGATATTGTTGATCCTCGGGGAAGAGAACGCCCTTAAGTAAACAAACATAGAGACAACACATCAATGTTTTTTTGTTTTTTTCTGGTTAAAAAAACCAAAACACAAAGCAAACGAATATGTTGAAGACCTTCAACACACCACGCTCACAACCCCATACACATACACGCGCGCACACACGCACACGCACCTATACAAATGCGCGCGTGCACACACACCTGAATATATGTGGAGATACAGGTTACTAGCACAGACGAATAACTGTATAATGTACTCTAAAATGCATAGACCTGCACTTTCACACACACACACACACACACACACATGAGTATATTTAATCTTATACATGCTCATATCCACATAGAATTTGAGATTTATTTGTTCAGCAAAATATAGTTATATACCAATATACATACCATTATATCCATTATATATATATATATATATATATATATATATATGGGAGAATATACAAATAATAACAACAGACGAGGACAGGTGGTGTAAATAACAAAAGGATATATTAGTATGACGCTCGGGAATACGGAAAGTCTTTGACGTTTCGAGCTACGCTCTTCAACAGAAAGAATACGGAGACAAGGAGAAAAACACGGAGAAAAAAAATTGAATAGTGTTCAGTCAACGGTCAATCATAATAATAAATATATATATATATACGTAAAGGGGTTGGATAAAATAATGGAAACACCTTAAAATTTCAAATTTATTTCTATATGGGGTAGGACCGTCTTTGGTAGTAATTACAGCTTGAATTCTACGAGGTATGGACTCGTACAAATTTAGAATTGTTTCCAATGGAATTTTTGTCCATACGGTTTAAACAGTCTCCAGTTCTTGTAGTGATGATTTTGGAAGATATCGACTCCTTACTTGTTTTTGTAAAATGCACCATAAATCTTCAATAATATTGAGATCTGGGTACTATGGTGGCCAGATGTTCAACTTCACTACAATGTCCCTCGTGCCATTCAGTAACAACTTCAGCTTTGTGACTTGGTACATTATCATCCTGAAATAATGCGTTTCCCTCCGGATACAGTTCCGCGACCATATGATGAATTTGATCAGATAAAATGCTTAAATAGACTTGACTATTAATTCTGCCATCAAGAGAAACCATTGGGTCGGCGCATTTTCAAGATATAGCCCCCCACTCCCCGATCATCACAGATCCTCCTTCATGTTTAACAGTTGGAAGAAGGTAGTCTGTGTCAAGTGCTTCTTTTGGCTGTCTCCACAGGGAGCTGTACTTTTGTGATCCTTTCTAACAATTGGCGTAAGAGTCCGGCGGTCCCTATCTGAAAGTTTTGGTTCTGTTCCGGAGTTTTG
>NC_068988.1:23651784-23656087 GCF_001194135.2 Octopus bimaculoides | reverse complement strand
CCTAAAAGCAGACATAACTGTAATATCATGATTTCGTAATCAGGAGTGCATATTACGGCGCTAATTACGAAATCATGATTTAGCGTTAAGTCTGTTTTTAGGAGGCTCACCTCGAGAGTTGCATTCCCTCGTGTTCGGAAAAAATGTGTTTATTATGGTAGTTTGACTTTTAGAGTCGCCTCCTAGCGTGAGGCATTTATGTATAGTAATGCCCTTAATATAAATAAATATATTTATAGGGAATAATTGATGGATTTTTCCCTTATGAGGTTTTTTCATGCTAACTACTTGATAAATTCTTGTAATGATTTATCCTATATTTGAATTGTACACACACACACACACACACACACACACACATACACACACACATATATATATATATATATGTATATATATAATAGTCGGTTACAGCGTTCGGCTGTTTCATTCATCAGAAAATTTCCATTATCCATTTGAATATATTTTTCCAGCGGCAGTCAAGATTGCCCCTGGGAAAGACTTCGATGGCAAAACTTTTCAACGTTTTTTGTACTTTAAAGTCGGATAGTTTGAAGGAAATGTCAAAATGCATGTATGCTTGAACGTATGTATGTGTGCGTGTGTATGGTGCATTCTGTGTGCATGCATGTATATGTGTGTCTATTTCTATTTGCACATATTCTTCTGTGTATGCTTGGGTATGTATGTATATATGTATGTGTATATATATTTATACAAACACACACACACACACACACACACAGTCTCCGCCCTCCCCACTCCTTGATACACACATACACATCACCACGACCACCAACAACAACAACAACATCACCAACACTAACACCCACACCACGACCACCACAGCCACCACGTCTTCCTCTACATCTACATAAGCATGTAAAGACAATCCGAACATAAATTCATCACAGTTTTACAGAATGTTATAAATATCGTATTAACTCACCAAACCTCATTTACTATTACTTAATGTTATTCTTAATAATATATGACCAGATGACTCTAACAAAGATAAATGCAGTCGATAACTAGCGGAAACTTATGTTTAAGATACGTTTACATCTAATGTTGTAGAAAATACGGTGAATACAATGATTGAAATAAAATTAAAACATAAATCTTAATAGTAAGCCACGATTCATTTCTTCGTTTTGATGCAATTCAAGCAACACATATTTCGACTACGATGCTGCTTCTGTATTCATAGATTATCGCTTAGCTCGTGAGTATGTGTGTGTATGTGTGTATCTGTGTGTGTGTGTGTGTATGAGAGAGAGAGGTAGATAGATAGAGAGAGAGAGATAGAAAGAGAGAGAGAGAGAGAGAGAGTGAGGAGGAGAGCTAATGAAGCCATGTTTTCTTTTATAATTTCGTAATATTAAAGAGACTTAATTATATATAATTTGAGATGTTAGCTCAGAGTTTCGTTTTATCTCGGATCTAATTAACCTGAAGGGATTGCAAACGAAGCTGTCATAACATGCTGGAATTATTTCAGCTTCCACACTATTAAACTCGTTGAGATATATCGCCGCTTGTGCACAGCACAACATTATGTTCTACTATAAGACTATAAGCTCCTAGTCTGCAGCCTGAAGAAACTGTTTCCTGTCATAAAGAAACCTCGATGTCTAAATTCTTTAATATCGTTATCTTTTCAGCATTTATTTTACCGACGTATTTTCAATTAATCATTTATGTTTGGGTCACATCACGCAGATAATAATAATATATAACGGTTTTATATTTTGGCATAAAGACAGCAATTTTTAAGGGGTGGAGTTTCAGTCTATTACATCGACCCCAGTGCTCAACTGATACTTAATTTAATGTTCTCGAAAGGATGGAAGGCAAAGTCAACTTCGGCGAAATGTTGAGCTTTGGACATAAAGAGGTAGAAGAATTACTGTTGAGCTGTTTGTCGGACACTCCAGCTTTTCTGCCACCTTGCAACACTGATAATGGTATAATAATGACTTTCTGATGATATTGCTGCCAATTGCCCGGACCATTCTCTTGTATATATGATGTAATTCTGCTGTGAAAACTGCAAAATTCAAGACAGTGGCACCAACTTGTAATTCCTAATTATTATTATTGTTTAGTAATGTAAAATAAACCCGTTAATATTTCGTGAATATGAACGAGCTGAAAGAAATACTAAAGGGTCAGAGAAAAAAAAAAGCGCTTTACACAATTTTTTTCCGGTCATTTATGTTCTGAGTTCAAATCTCACCAAATCATCTTTGCCTTTCATCCCACCAGAGGTCCTTAAAATATAGTGCCAGTCAAGTACTGCGGGCATTGATATAATCTTGTTTACTCTCAAATTTGCTGGCCTAGGCATAAATCACAAAACATATTTTCAGGAGTGGCTGTGTGGTAAGTAGCTTGCTTACCAATCACATGGTTCCAGGTTCATTTCCACTGCGTGGCATCTTGGGCAAGTGTCTTCTACTAGAGTCTCGGGCCGACCAAAACCTTGTGAGTGGATTTGGTAGACGGAAACTGAAAGAATCCCGTTGTATATATGTATATATATATATGTATGTGTGTGTATCTGTTTGTGTGTCTGTGTTTGTCCTCCCCAACATCGCTTGACAACCGATGCTGGTGTGTTTAGGTCCCCGTAACTTAGCAGTTCGGTAAAAGAGACTGATAGAATAAGTACTAGGCATCCAAAAAATAAGTCCTGGGGTCGATTTGCTCGACTAAAGGCGGTGCTTCAGCATGGCCGCAGTCAAATGACTGAAACAAGTAAAAGAATAAATGAGTGAGAATTTACCTTAAATCCTACCAAATTACGCTGGAATATTAAGAAATGAGGTGCAAAATATCTAAAACTAGGCCCTTTTAAACAAACCTCAACACAAATAGAAACACGATACATGATATATCTGCCAACTTGTTACAGTAAAAGAAACCTTAGACGATATGGTGAGCCAGTTGTCACTGATCTTAACTTAATTAACAGATTGAAATCGTATCCACTAACAGCTTCCAGCGTTTCTTTGACCTTGTCATTCTATCTCCCTTTATTTGAGATACATGACCCGGTGATTGACATCTTTAGTCATTTGTGTTTAGCACAAATCCTGCTGAGGTTAATTTTACATTTCATTTTTGGGGGTTGGTTAAAAGTACCAACAAAGGGTAGTGGGTTGGCGGGAAAAAAGAACCTGAGACCGGTATTTGTTACGGTTCTTTTCGTTCTGAGTTCAAATCTCATCACATGCTTTGTAGACTTAATCTGTTTAACACCACCACCACCACCACCACCATCTGGTTCTTTTAGTGCCTTTTGCAGAGTCTTCTGATATGATTTCAGTTATAAGATGGGACCGTTTCATTACTGTAATGTCTTTGTGAATGAGATGGACGATGGACGTCAGAAAGTATCTGGAATGACGTCCCTTTATTTCAAACATGGAAAATAAAAACAGTGGATATTCAAATTCCGCAGAGGATGACTTTGTCTTTTATCATTACGGGATCTATAAAATAAGTACCAGTTGAACACTGGGGGCGATGTAATCAACTAGCCTCCTCCCCACTAAATATGTCAAAATTATGTCTGATGTCAAAATTATGTCTAAATATGTCTGATGTCAAAATTTGAAACCAATAAATTTGTAGATACACAACGCGTAGAAAAAGATGGATGATCATGGTTAAAACTCATGTCATTTTATGTCGGCTCATTTGATCAGAATCACAGTTGAACTGAGGGAGATATGAAAACATGAATGGTTGATCTTTATCGTTGCTGGTCGACATTATTAGAGAGATAGTAAATTGACCACCTCTGCGGTTCCTTGACTGTTTCTAGAAGCAAGTGTTTAGTTCCTTCTCCATTCATAGATGCGCCAGGAAGAGCAAATCAATACGATCGCAACATCCGTAGCGACGAAAGGGATATCAGGATATTAAAGATGAAGATACTGCTTATTTCCGAACCATATAGATTCATTCGGCCGTTTTCCCAGTTTCCCGGTTTTCGTGGCTGATATATTCCCTACTAGACGGATCGCCGGCCCGTCGAAGGGTTGCGCATTTTAGCCAGAAGGGATAGAAACACAGTGAGTAACCAGCAGAGAGACTAACAAATAGATGGATAGATAATTAGTTATATAATTAGTTAGATAGATAGATAGATAGATAGATAGATAGATAGATAGATAGATAGATAGATAGATAGACAGATAGATAGATAGACAGACAATCAAGTGTGCAACTCAGGATCTGGATGTTGTAGCAATTAAACTGTTAATTTCTAAACTAGTGACAATCGTTCATTAAA
>NC_068988.1:23645021-23646690 GCF_001194135.2 Octopus bimaculoides | reverse complement strand
TATATATATATATATTATACACACACACATTTCCAATACTGTCTGCGCTTTAAAAAAACAACACATATCATGAGCGTTCATTTGAAAGAGAAAAAGAAACGCCCGATAATCCATAAATATCACATATACGTATGTGTGTGTATGTGTGCATTTGAGAGTGAGTATGTATGCGTGCGTGTGTGCGTGCGCTCGTGTGTGTTGTGTAAACAAACATTCATTATCAAGTCATCACCTTTTCACGAGGAGTTGGTGTCGCTATGGTGATTCAATTGATAACACAATATATGTAAAGCAAAGCAGAAACTGCAAATGCAACAACGTAACTAACGGCTCTATCAGAAAAGACAAAATCTGCGAAATACGAAAATTGGAAGCCAGAAACACACGTCTATACACCCATAATACAATAAAGTGTTACATATTTCAGAGGAGTAGAATAACAGAACGACAAGGAAGTTCGTATTAAAACATTTTAAATTAGCAAAGGGAAAACATAAGAGTATGGAAAAGAGAAATCGACCAAAGAAACACAGAACCATTGATATGTATGTAAGTGGAGGACATGAAATGTTTACTGTTTATTCGTTGTCAATGTTGCACGCTGGGCGAAATGCTTTGCAGTATTTCGTCTGTGTTTACTTTCTGAGTTCAAAGTCCGTTGAGGTTGACTTTGTATTTCATCCTTTCGAGGTCGATTTAAATAAGTACCAGTTAGGCACTAGGGTCGATGTAATCCACTTAATCCCTTTGTCTGTCAATGCTTTCCCCTCTATGTTTAGCCCCCTGTGGGTAATAAAGAAATGAATATCGCTTTGGTGTAAGGCGGCGAACTGGCATAAACGTTAGCACGCCGGGCGAAATGCTTAACGGTATTTCGTCTGCTGTTACGTTCTGAGTTCAAATTCTGCCGAGGTCGACTTTGCCTTTCATCCTTTCGGGGTCGATTTGATAAGTACCAGTTACGCACTGTGATCGATATAATCGACTTAATCCTTTTGTCTGTCCTTGTTTGTTCCCTATGGGCAATAAAGAAATAAGAAACGTTAGCACACCAGGTGAAATGCTTAGCGGCATGTCTGTCTTTACGTTCTGAGTTCAAATTCCGCCGAGGTCGACATTGCATTTCATCCGTTCGGGGTCGAATAAATGAGAATCATTTTATCACCGTTGTGGGGGCCTTCCAAGCGGTGTTTTCCAATCCCTTGGATATCACTCAGCAAAAACACGGGTCCACCCGTTTTCTGTGACCCTTGTGACATGTCCAGCCCTGTCCAGCCAAGCGGAACTTATGCTTTCGATATTCTGCGATTTGGTCATTCGCTTCCCTCTGTTCCCGAATTTTCGGATATAGACTCGCAATGATATTCCTTGCATCGCTCTTTCTATAGCCCTTTGCATCGTAGTCAAGCGATTTTCTCCATTCTTCGTTGTAAACCACGTCTAACTTCCGTATATGAGTTCATGTAAGACAGTGCTATTAAAAGTCTGGTACCATCATCATCGTCATGATCGTCGCCGTCGTCGTCGTCGTCATCATCATCATCATCATCATCATCATCATCATCATCATCACCACCACCACCATCATCATCATCATCACCATCATCATCATCATCATCATCACCACCACCACTACCACCACATAACCAGCACTACCACCACCACCACC
>NC_068988.1:23640419-23644911 GCF_001194135.2 Octopus bimaculoides | reverse complement strand
GCCACCACTACCGCCACTACTAGCCTCAGTAAAACCATCGCCACCATTCTTAAGCTCGAACATTTCCTCTGCACCAAGACAAACGAAACGCCACTACAACCACCAAGCAGCAGCACCGCCGCCACCACCACTACCTACTCTTCCTCCTCCTCCTACTACTACCGCTGCCGCTGCTGCTGCTACCGCCCCTTCAACAAGCCGCTCCAGCCCCTACCTCCCCCCAAAGAATGGTGTAATTATGCTGTCAATATGAAGGCATTTGTGCTGTAAGAGTGCAACACTGTCAAAATCTAATCTCCCACTATTGTCATTGCTTTTCTTCGGCTTTGAAGGCCTCACTGGGTTTACTACTACTACTACTACTACTACTACTACTACTACTACTACTACTACCATCATTACTATTACTAATGCTGCTGCTACTACTACTACTACTTACTGCCATTATCATTACTATTACTACTGCTGCTACTACTACTACTACTACTACTACTACTACTACTACTACCACTATCACTACTGGTACTAATGCTGCTACTACTACTACTACTACTACTACTACTACTACTACTACTACTACTACTACCACTACTACTACTACCATTACTGGTGATAGAATGGTGTAGTGATGATGATGATGATGATGATGATGATAATGATGATGATGACGATGACGATGATGGCGACGATGACGACGACGTCGAAGAGGCCGATGATGATGATGATAGCGATGATGATGATGATGATGGTGGTGGTGGTGGTGATGATAGCGAAGCGGGTGATTGATGGTAGTGGTGTTGGTTTTGGAGATGATGATGATGACAGTGATGATGACATTGGCGATGATGACGATGTAGAGATGAAGGAGGAAGAGGCGGAAGAAGAAGCACTACAGGAGGAGAAGGGTCACGGGCGGGCATTGATGAAGATTTCAATGATGAGGATGATGATGATGGAGGAGAAGAGTGGAGGAACAGAAGAAGCTTTGAAGATGGTGATGACGATGATAATGAAGAGGAGGCGAGGATAATGATGATGGAGGGATGATGAGTTCGATTCCAAGCACTTACCTGAACAACAACAACAACAATAATAATAATAATAATAATAATAATAATAATAATAATAATAATAATAATAATGATGACAACACCATCGAAAAATATCTTAGGAATGAGAGCTCAGGTTCGAAACATTGTGTTAACAACAAACAAGATGAGGACAAATATACATCAAAAGTAAATAATGTTAATAATGTACAAGTTTGGTATATGTTTAATTCCATCTTACACGTGTTTTATTAAAATATACAAAATACATTTTGAATATAGTTATTAATATGGAACAACCACGCTGAAATGGCATCAAATATTACTCTTTAGTATCAGTACTAATGGAATCTCTTTTAGAGACTTTAGAATTCACTACTTCATCTTGTTGCAAGATCAGCGACTGGTTGTCGCTTTTTTGTTTATATAACGAATGAGGATGAACGACTGCCATCTCTAGCAGGCAGGTGTCTAGTGCTGAGGACGGGTAGAAACCTAGAAACCAGACTGGTCTACTGGCCTTGCCATGCTGTAGGGGAGTGGTTCGTTTCCTTACTCGTAATACATCAGACACAGGCTATGTGTCGTTAACCAACCGAAAAAGATGTTTTTCTGGGGTTAAAATGTAGTAACGTAGTTTTGTATGGAGCAGCCATGCTGCAGTGGCAACAAACCTTAATATTTAGTATTATTACTACTGGTATCTCTTTTAAAGATTTTACAACTCGCTACAATTAATATTCCTCACTACTTCTGCTATAAGCAAAAGGGATGAACTATTAAGGAAGAGGGCAGTTGAGAATTCACTATTAATATTCTTTTATTTTGGCACAAGGCCAGCAAATCTGGTTTCCAGGGAAATCAATTACATCGTGCGCAGCGGTCAGCTGGTATTTGATTTATCATTCTTGAAAGCCGACCTTGGCGAAATTTGGACTCAGAACGTAAAGACGGACGAAACACAGCAAAGCATTTTGTCCGATATTCTAACAACTCTGGTTTCCGGGGAAGTCAATTGCATCGAGCGCAGCGGTCAGCTGATACTTGATTTATCGACCTTGGCGGAATTTGGACTCATAACGTAAAGACGGACGAAACGCCGCTAAGCTTTTGGTCCGGTATTCTAACAATTCTGCCAATTCTCCGCCTGACTATTAATATTGGTTTCACATTTTGGCACATGAGCAGCAATTTCGGATCAGTTTAGTAAGTCGATTACAGTTACCCTAGTTCTCAACTGGTACTTATTTAATTGACCCCGGAATAAAGAAGGACGAAGTGCCGCTTGGCATTTTGCCCGCTGCAGTAACGATTCTGCCAGCTTTCACCTTACTATTAATATTTTTTGTAATAGAAGCACAAAGCCTGAAATTTGCGAGAAGGGAAGTAGTTGATTATATTGACCCCCAGTGTTTCAATGGTACTTAATTTATCGATCCCGAAAGGATGAAAGGCAAAGCCGACCTCGGTAGAATTTGAACCCAGGACGTGTAGACAGATGAACTACCGCCAAGCATTTCACCCGGCGTGCTAGCGATACTGTCAGGTCACCATCCTCGCCGTCCTTACTATAAATACCAATGGCAATACTATAAATATTTAAAAAATCATGGTAGGTATTTATACGTGTAGAAAAACATGTATAAGATCTTCTATTCGTTATTCCACAAATAAGAATCAATACAAATATGATACTTGGATGAAGCTGCAATTTATAGTTTGTTTCAATATTTGGACACACAGGCAAACACATACACACGCACACACTCACACACTCACACACACAGGTTTTTTTTTAACTTGACAGCTGTTCCTGGAAGCTCGGAGATACGTAATAATTGTGATCAGCAGATAGAATGCGTAATGTTATGGATATGCAACCAGTAAATGGTAGCATAGAAATATTACCGTTAGACCGGCTTCCTTTATCAGGAGATAGAATTTCCAGTTCAGTTAGATGAACACTTCCACGTCGCCACCATTAGTTGCACGCATTAAATCTAGACGATACAGCACAATAAACAGTGGTATGTACCTATATATACATATATGTGTATACATATATATATATGTGTGTGTTTGTGTGTGTGTTTATGCATGCATAGGTGAATGTATATGAAACACTATGAGCAAATGTGATAGATTTTCATTGCATTACTTTTGGTGTGGAATAAATAAAAATGGTTCTTAAATCTTATAAACTCGTAGAAAATTCTAACTTTCAATAAAATTCGTTCTGCTTGTAATTTGTAGGCTGTGCAAGCATCGTACGCTGAAATTTGCCGCCAGGAACAGTAAGTACCACCACCACCACCACCACCACTACTACTACTACTACTACTACTACTACTACTACTACTACTACTACTACTACTACTAATAATAATAATAATAATAATAATAATAATACTTTTTAGAAAAAATTGCAGGAAGTACTTAAAACAGTCAACAATATTTGAAGAAAGATTTTCTTAAGATAAAATTTATTAATTATATGAAGACCATCTTGTAAAAAGAGAACAGTGAATGACACGAACCATTTGGAAGAAAGTTTGCGTACGATGTGAGTGGTGAGGTTTTGGGCCCTGTTGACAAGCACAAATAGTGCGGCTTTCTCTTCATGGCATTCGGCTAAATTTTTCTTTTCCTTTTCATTTTCTCAAGTATTAACGCCCTTGTCCGATGGTCTGTCCAGTTGATCCCCAATACGTTTCGTTAACACGTTTCATTTTCGCTTTCTTTCTTTTTTTTTTTTGCAAATACTTTGAGTTTGGAAGCGTCGGTGTGTCCTCATGGTTCAGAGTTCACATCACTGTAATCACTAGGTAGGTGATGTGAAAGAATATGTGAGGTGAGATGGGTTCACGCGTGAGAGAATAAAGATATTGGTGAAGTATTTTGGAGTGAATGAGCAAGGTGGACGTTGTTACTGCTGTGAGGGCAAATGTATAACAAAAGTAGGCAGGAGTGTGGAAAATGTTTTTTCAACAAAGAAGAGAAGGTTTAAACTAAAGTTTTAGATTAATATGGTAGATTAGCAGCTTTGAAAAATTTCAAAATATCTTTCTTCATAGACTGTTTGTGTAACGATGGAGCCATATAGAATAATGTCTAATACATTGGTTAAACATACTGCTTGGACAGAAAACAAGTTTACGGAATCAAGTACGGTCACAGAACTATAAAATACCGTATGATTGATGGTCATATTATTGTTACACCAACGTGATCTGACTCTCTTCGACGGTCTAAATCACTATGATATGCATGTATAGCAACCATGAGTGCATGTCTTTTCATTTCTTCAGTTAGCATGATATCTTGAAAGGGTTATCTGGAAAAAAAAAAAACCAAATAATTTGAAGGTGTAATGAACTAAAAACGAAAAGCCCTCAAATAACCCTCGCACCTTGTATGTATAATAATAATAATAATAATAATAA
>NC_068988.1:23638864-23639694 GCF_001194135.2 Octopus bimaculoides | reverse complement strand
GTATATATATATATATATATATGTGTGTGTGTGTGTGTGTGTGTATGTATGTATGTATGTATGTATGTATGTATGTATATGTATATGTATATATACATACATGCATACATACATACATACATACATACTTTATTACATACATTATTATCATAAACGTATATGTTTGTGTGTGTATGCGTATGTGTGTGTGCATATGTATGTATGTATGTATGTATGTATGTATATATGTATGTTATAACTTACGATCATTTGTAATATCGCGACGTATTTTATTCACACGTCTGATTCACATACCTTTATGCATTTTATCAAAACAATATATCAATTTAAATATATCTTGCTGTATTGATTAAGCAAATGAATTGGAGTTCAAACATTTACAATAACATTATGCCAGTTAAAAAAAAATTATAGTTTCGAAAAGCTGACAGGATACCTGACAATTTCTTTACAGCAGCCGCCTACGGTTCCTGAATAAATAATAAGACGATGAAGATTACAGGGCAGGATCCTCCTAAATTTTATGATCTATACAAATTTCTATACAATATCTCAGGTCTTCTTCTTTTAATACTAGTGTCTCCCGTGGTCTTACTCGACCAATAGGAATTCGAATTTAAATTTAACTCCATTTCAAAATGAATAAGAGCTTTGTACTCAAAATATCGTAGTAGCAAAATGCTTTTAGTCGAGTAAAAAGAGTGTACTGTTTCACACGCTTTTCATTTCAATGTATACATCAAACATACGTACATAAATACATACGTGCACATACACATATGTACATATGCATATATATATATATATATATATATATATATATATATATA
>NC_068988.1:23637631-23638429 GCF_001194135.2 Octopus bimaculoides | reverse complement strand
TGTGTGTGTGTGTGTGTGTGTGTGTGTGTAATAAATAATTTATCGCAAACTTACAAGTTACTGATCTCGAAGCTGGGCACCGAGTGAACTGAAGAGGATTAGCGTAGAGAAAGACAGCAATGTACAGGCGCCTGGATGGATATGCAATCGAGATAACACATCTTAGACTACTTCTTTTGTCGTTCTATCGGCATCTTTGCCGTTGTCGTTGTTGTTGTCGGTCTAGTTCCTGGCGTTTCGGCTTCTACGATTGTGGTTGGGCTTCTTCTTCGTTATATTTCTTTTGTTGCTGTTGTTGACGAAGGTAATCTCTTCCTAACATAAGTCAAGAAAACTTGTACGAATGACAAAATACTTATCTTGTTCAGAGGAAGATTTTTAAAACCGCCTCTTGTACCCGTCCGCGCCATCATCCCCGACATCAGTCGCAACAATAACGAATGTTACTCTGACGCCAACACGTTCACCACCATTAACGTAAAATACAAAGCAACGGCAACAGAAGCACCAAAGCCGAACTCTTCTGTCGTACGCACGCACTCATATGCAGAAACACACACACACACATTCTCACGCATACACAAAGACACGCACATACATGCGTACGTATACACAAACACATGCATGAATATAGAAAGACATCCTTATATTCATTCGCAAACACTCATAAATATATATGTATACATACGATTGAAGATGTATAAGCATCTCTCTCTCTCTGTATCTCTCTCTCTCTGTATCTCTCTCTCTCTCTCTCTCTGTATATATATATATATATATATATATATATATATATAT
>NC_068988.1:23633628-23636680 GCF_001194135.2 Octopus bimaculoides | reverse complement strand
AATCAGTAGTTCTTTGACTGCTGTTTCTGAATTTTCAGTATGTTGGAGAAGCAACTCAATTGCTAATCCCTTATATTTATGATATATATATATATATATATTCTTTTGCCTCGTTCAGTCATTTGAGTGAAGGTAAAATGTCGACTCTAACCCCAGGAAAACCAGACTTCTGCGTGATGTGAGTATGAAGCGCAAAAAGGCGAAACAGATATCGCAAGGCAACGTATCTTTCTCTGTAACGACTCGACCACTTTGCCTGTATCTGTATATATTATACACACACATATGTCTCTGTCTATGCGAGCATGTGCATGTTTGTTTATACATAAATAGACGCAAGCGTGGCTGTGCGGTAAGAAGCATACTTCTTGACTACATGGTTCCAGGCTCAGTCCTACTGCGTGGCACCTTGAGCGAGTGTCTTCTACTATAGCTTCGGGCCGTCTACCAAATCCATTCACAAGGCTTTGGTCGGCCCGAGGCTATAGTAGATGACACTTGCCCATGATGCCACGTAGTGGGACTGAACCCGGAACCATGTGGTTCGTAAGCAAGCTACTTATCACACAGCCTCTCCCACGCCTATATCGTACAGTATTTTTATAAAAGTCTTTTCTTCTCTAGGCACAAGGCCTTAAATTCTTTGGGGAACGGGAGCAGTCGATTAGATCGACCCAAGTACGCAACTGGTACTTAAAAGAATGCTTTGGATGCTGTTGTCTTAAATACAGCGTGTCTGTGAAGGCCTTGAGGTTTGGGTGTCGTACACAGGATCACCGGAACGACGATACGTCGTGTTCTCGAACGAAACACTTCATTTCACATTAGTCCGGTCCACTCATCTGTAAATAGGTAGTCCTGTGATGAAGCAGCGTCCTGTTGATGTGGAAATATTTTGACCTCGGTCATTTATAAGCTGTAGAAACCGGATAACCGACTTGGGTCATTTATAAGCCGGATAATCAACCTTGGTCATTTATAAGCCGGATAATCAAACTTGGTCATTTATAAGCCGGATAATCAACCTTGGTCATTTATAAGCCGGATAATCAACCTTGGTCATTTATAAACCGGATAATCAACCTTGGTCATTTATAAGCTGGATTGTCAACCTTGGTCATTAATAAGCCGAATAATCAATCTTGGTAATTTATAAATCGGATAATCAGCATTGATCATTTGCAAGCTCGATAATTAGCCTTGGCCATTTATAAACCGGATAATCAGCCTTGGTCATTTATAACCGGACAATCAATCTTGGTCATTTATATGCCGGATAATCAACCTTGGTCATTTATAAACCGTATAATCAACCTTGGTCATTTATAAACCGGATAATCAATGTTGGTTATTTATAAACCGGATAATCAATGTTGGTAATTTATAACTGGATAATCAATCTTGGTCATTTATATACCAGATAATTAGCCTTGATCGTTTAAATGACCGTGGTCATTTATAAGCTATGGGAACCGGACAATCAGCCCCAGAGTCGTAAGACTCGAGACATTAGTGTGCAGGAAACTTACTTTACTATATTTTTACAGTTTGCCTGAAGAAGAGTCAAAATCATGTTTAGAATGTCTTCACTTAAAATGTCTGTTCGGTCAGAGCTGTCCTGAGGGTAAATAAGAAAAAAATAAACAGTGACATGAGCAACAACAACAACAACAACAGCAGCTGCAGCACTGTGTCTATGAAAAACGAATCGCTTGTCTCTGTATTTCCTTATTAACTATAAGCACAGCAATACCACAATGACTGACAACATTAATTATATTACTACTTCTCTACAGCCATCTAGTTCACAGCAGAATGGAAATTCACTTATTTAGAATGTAGGAATATTTTTTGCTATAAATACGTGCACGTTTATATCTGCTTATAAAAATAAGAACTGCGGTTAGTGTTGTACATAATACTGGTGAACAAGTATAGTGAAGGTTCTTTGTTTTATGCTTCCGCTCCCGATCTCTGAAATCTAGGTCCCAATTTTGCTTTTCATCGCTTCAAGGGTCGATAAATACCTATTTATATACCAGGTTCAATCTTTCTTACGCAAAGAGAGGAAACGCCTTTAACCTTTTACGAGACCTCCATGATTCGAGGTCTCGTAAAGTAGTACGTAGATATGATGATAAAAGCGGTGACATGATATGATTGTGATAAAGTGGATTGCGCCAAAGGCAACCAAAATTCTAGGAGGTGGTATTTCACCGGGAGAAAGATTAAGTGCATCATACAAGTAAACCAAGGACAGATTTGAATAGAGAACGCAAAGGGCTGCAAGGCATTCGATCTATTTTAACAGTTCCTATAAACCAGCGTCTTGAATTGGTTTTTTTTTAATCGGCTCCAAAAAGTAAAAGGCAGTGGTGAGCTCGGTCGGATTTGTGTGCAGAACGAAAAGTATCGGAAAAATATGGCGAGATATTCTATCCTACACTCACCCATTTCTGTAAATTCGCTGCCAAAAGGCTACAACCGGTAAAGGGTGTTTTCTTAAAAATATCCGAAGGATAATATCGGAACACCACCTTAAAAAAAAATATATATAAAATTGTCAAAGAAGTCATCGATATGATGGCGCAACTTTACATTTTAGGTTGTAGTGAGTACCAAACAGTGGTACTTCGAGGAAAGAAGCTTCTAGAATAAAAGTACTTGACGATGGCGACGGTGTTGGCGTTGTCATAAGTGGCGTTGGTGGGGAGGGCGGTAGTGGTGGGGAGGGTGGTGAAGCTTTTGTTTCAGGATTTTGTGATTGGTTTTCTTGTATTGCTTTATTTTTATCGTTGTCATTTATACAATTGCTGTTATTGTTTTTGTTGCTGCTGCTGTTGATGATGCTGCTCATGCTCCCAGTCCTTCCTTGTCTCTCCCTTTCTCTCATCTCTCTGTGTCTATTTGAATATTTAAGCATCTATCAATCTCTCTCTCTCTCTCACTCTCTCTCTCTCTCTCTCTCTCAGTTTCTCCCTCTGTCTATCAATCAATCTATCTATCTATCTATCTATCTATCTATCTATCTATCTATCTGTCTGTTTGTCTG
>NC_068988.1:23627872-23633351 GCF_001194135.2 Octopus bimaculoides | reverse complement strand
TATAATCTCAAATATATACATGTATATATGACTTACATATATACATATATGTATGTATATATGTATATAGATAGCTAGATAGATATGTATATGTATGTGTGTCTATGTATGTATATATAACCTATCTATCTATCTATCTATCTATCTATCTATCTATCTATCTATCCACCACTCTTCCATAAACTGATCCGTATAACTAACGAATCTTTATAGCCCCTAGTGTGATCCCTTTGAGTCGTTCGGAAGTAATGCATTGTGAAATTGAATGATTTGTGGTTGCCAGTCAGACAATGATCTTCATATTGGCAATCATCCCGCACTAAAGCAAAGTATTTTCATATCCCCCTTCCTCCCTCTCCCTCTCTCCCCCATTTCTTTTTCTCAGTTTCCATGTTTATGCGTATGTGTGCCTGTATGTGTGTATGCACACACACACACACACATACATATCTATATATGTATTTGTATATATACAAATGTATTTATATATATATACATAAATGTGTTTATATATATATATACATAAATGTGGTTATATATATATATATATATATATATATATATATATATATATGCGTACTACATACAGACACGTATGTGTGTGTGTGTATGTGTGTTGCTAGTAAAGACGAAAGGAAGAAAAATTACTAAATACTATAGAGTATTAATTTAATGCGTTAGCCTGTAACCAATACTGGTATCTACTTATATCTTCATTGCATGAGTTGCCATAATCATTCTTCACCATATTAGGAAAGTTTGTATGTGTGTGTGTGTGTGTGTGTGTGTGTGTGTGTGTACATGTTTCAGCCATTAAACTGCGGCTATTCTGGGGAATCGACTCGAAGGGATTTAGCGAAACAAATCAACTCGAATACTTAGTTACAAAGTCTGGTACTTACTGAGAAAACGTAAACAAACCAACACTGGTTGTGAAGCCGTAGCAGGTGACAAATATCGACGCAAAGACACGCACACTCACACACATATGACAGTTTCCCTCACAGAATTCGTTTACTAAATTCGCTAATAAGGTATTGGTTGACCAGGGATATAATAGAAGACACTTGCCCAAGTTGACACGCAGCGGAACTGAAACCGCAACCGCGTGCTTACAAAACGAGTTTCAAATAATTGATCAAGCACTGAAGAGATAAGAACTCAACATTTGATTGCTTCTCAGTTCTTTAATTATTTCGACCATTTGCGATCAGTTCAACAGCGCAGAGTTATCCCACCCCCATCCTTACGCAATCCTCGCTATAGAAATAACTCTTTCTAGTTAGTTTCTTAATAATCTGTATCTGAAATCTATGAACGTGGATGCGCAATTGCCCAGTGGTTAGTGGCAGCGGACTCGCGTTTGGAGGATTGCGGCTTCGATTCCCAGACCGGGTGTTGTATGTTTATTGAGCGAAAACACCTAAATCTCCACGAGGCTCCAGCAGGGGTGGTGGCGACCCCCTGTTGTAATCTTTTGCCCTAACTTTCTCTCACCCTTTCTTCCTGTTTCTTGAGTAACGCTGCGATGGACTGGCGTCCTGTCCAGCTGGGGGGAACACATACGCCATAGAAACCGGGAAACCAGGTCCATGAGCCTGTCTAGGCTTTAAAAGGGTGAAAAAAAAAGAGATAAGAAACCTATGTACACTGACCAATGTATTGTTGTAAATGCAGTTGGTGTTTCTGTGATATTTGTTCTCTAGGCATCGTATAATATTGAGCCAATAAGAAAATCTCTACTGCGTTGTTAGATTTCGATAAATAGCAAATAGATATGCCTCAAATCACGCTCTACCGTCTTTAAAAAGAAACATTTCATCCTATAATCATAAACAAGACTACATTATGACGAAATGATCTCGACTAACTTTAAACAAAGGCCTTCTCGATACATGTCAACATGGAACTGAACGCCAAAAATAATTTGAATTAATAATAGCAGCCCAGAAAATCTAACGTGATGGCCACTATCATGTAGTATGATCTGCTTGAAATCATCACGCTTATCTCCCTTAAATTATGACGTAGCGTAAAACAAAAACCAAAATCCGATATAACTATGTGATCCCTGATATTCTAAATCATGGAATGATAGCTCACAGCTGGAACACATTTTATGTGCTCTATCAGGGTGCATTTTAGGTCTGTAAGAACATCAGCAAAACGAAGTTTGGTTATAAAATTTAATCAATTTCGTGGATTCACATCGTTTCCTGGCGTCTAATAACTTTCAGCTACAATTTCATTGTCACAGATATGTAGCATCAACTTACTGCCTAGGAACTGAATCCGAATCATTGTAATAAAACCTAAAAATACAAAAAAAAAACTGAAACAGTATTCTGGTAAAGACAAATGGTGTCAACAAACAAGTGACCAATCAAATCTCTGGCAAAAACATTTAGAACTTGCTATCAATAGTTTCAGATTTGTGGTTTTTGAAGATGCTTATCCTTAGGTTAATAGTGAACAGATAAGAGATCAAAAGCATCGCAACCACGATCTTATCATCTTCCTTTAAAATGGCGTACGTGTGATTCAAACGTAATTTAGCTATTGTTTTTATCTATAACAGGTTGAATGTTTATATAGAAACCCTTTCGTTGGCGTGATTACAGAGATGTTTTATTGCACCTGATTAACAAAAATAAAATAAATAAAAAATGGAATCGTCTAAATGGAATCGTCTACGTGCTGCTAAAATGGCAGCGAAACCTCCTGTAGGTTATACACTGCCATCTTGAATAAGAAATGGATCACATTGAATAATATATTCCCTGATAAAAAGATTGGATTGTCATGACTGGATTGTGTTTGATTATAGATCTGTTGAGTCCACACTGGGTTGGGGCTAAACAAGAGCAATAAAGAAGACAATGAACACTATCAACAACAACAACAACAACAACAATAGTAATAATAATAATAATAATAATAATAATAATAATAATAATAATAATAATAATAATAAAAACAATAATAATAATAATAATAATAATAATAATAATAATAATAATATTAATAATGATAATAATAATAATAATAATAATAATAATAATAACAATAATAATAACAATAATAATAATATAGATAAAAATAGTAATGATAAATGGCAGCAATTACAGCAGTAGCAATAGCAAAAAGAATAATGAAAAGACAACAATGAGGATAACAACAACAACAACAACAACAACAACAATAATAATAATAATAATAATAATAATAATAATAATAATAATAATAATAAAAACAACCGACGATCAAGCGAAAACAAACCTAGTATGCGTCATGTAATAATAACTGATTTATGGATGTTGAAATATTTCGCTTTTCCGATACAGAAGAATCTCTCTATTAAATTTAGCATCTCTCTCCAAAACTCATTATTATTAGTAGCATTATCAAATTCTTATCATTTTTATTATTATCATTATTATTATGTTCATTATTATTATTGTTATTATCATCATTATCATTATAATGCTAGAAACAATCATTATTATTATTATTATTATTATTATTATTATTATTAATTGTTATTAATATATTTCTCTTTATTCCATTATTTATTTATTTATTTATATATATATATATATATATATATATATATATATATATATATATATATACATTTATATATTTATTTATTTATTTTTATATATATATATATACATTTATATATTTATTTATTTATTTATTGCGTTTCTGCATTTATTTCTGAAATTCAAACAGATCGATTCAGACCATAGATCAGAAGCTAGACGGCTCAAGCGCTGCAGTAATGGCGCCGAAGTATAATTTGCGCCTATTAAAACATTCTGTATGCAATTAAATAACATTGCTGTTTTTATGAAGGGAAATTACCAAGTTACGCATGAATGCTGCGTCTGTTGTACAGGAATATCTCTGCAGATAGTTTCTCTGAGTTTACTAGACCTTTTGAGGACCCCCTTT
This sequence comes from Octopus bimaculoides, assembly GCF_001194135.2. Classification (NCBI taxonomy): domain Eukaryota; kingdom Metazoa; phylum Mollusca; class Cephalopoda; order Octopoda; family Octopodidae; genus Octopus; species Octopus bimaculoides. The sequence goes on along the minus strand of NC_068988.1, from coordinate 23,629,394 downwards.
CTGTATTTCTTCTATTCTTTTCTTCATTTTTTTCTATGTTATTTTTCATTTCATTCTCTGTTTGTTTTGTTTTTATGGAATTGTTCTGATGAATTACAATAATAATTTCTGGACGAAAGCCAAAACCGAAGAGTTCCACTGCGTATAGATACGTTGAATGAAATTTTAATCCAAACTTGTTACTCATACCAGCTGTTAGAACATAGTGCTGTGTTAGCTATTTCCCGTGTGGTCGCTGTTCATGGTAGTCGTGAGTCCTAGGTCAGCCCTGATTGAGCAGAATTTGATCACAGTTATTCTAGCCGTGACACTCCTCTGCAATTTTTCTAGTCCTCTTCCATTGCTGGTAAACTGGGAGAGTAGCTGCATGACTCCTTTAAGGACAGAAGTCAGGTAGTTGCAGCTAATGGTGCCCTTTCTGAGGAAACTAAAATCCTAAGTGGCGTCCCCCAGGGAACTGTTCTGGGGTAATTACGGTTCATAATAGCCCTCTTAGACATGCCCACGGTCACTCGGACAGCCACAGTTACTAGCTATGCCGATGATACAAAATTATCACATGCAATAAAAAACGAAGATGACGTCGCAAGCTTACAGCAGCACCTGAATTCGATACACAAGTGGGCCAAAATAAACAATATGCAATTTAATGCTGTCTTTTCCATGATAGAAGACCACTAAGGATACACCGAGCGTTTAAATAAAAGAATAAATATGGCTTAATAACAGGAATGTGTTCGGTATCGGACTACTCAACCAGGGCTTACCTAGATGTAAACTGTAGCATTAATTATAGGTGATTGTTAATCTATAAACGTCATCAAATTTTTGTTGTTGTGGCTATTATAGTTGTTGTTGCTGTTGTTGTTTAGCTGACATTATACAGTTTGGGCAGTGGAATGCTGTATAAAAAATATTGTAAGTTCGATCTCAGCATCTGACAGTTACTAGTTTGATTAACTCAGGAAGGATCGACAACACCGTCGGCCAGGAAGCAGCTGATACGAACTGAAACCGTTAAATGATGACATCGAAACAAGTCGCGGGGCATGGAGGGGAGAAAAAGAAGAAATAGGAGTAGAAAAAGATGAAGGAGGAGAATGAAAAGGAACATCTTTGAGAGTAACAAAATAACGTATAAAAATATAACTACATCAATCAAATTCTATATAGTAGCCAATATATACATACGTACATACATACATACATACATGCATACCTACATACGTATATACATATACATACATGCGTACGTACACACACACATACACACACGTATATATATATATATATATATATATATATATATATATATATATATATATATATATCATCATCATCATTTTCATCATCGTTTAACGCCCACCTTCCATGCTGGAATTAGAGAGAGAGAGAGACAGAAAGAGAGAGGATACATACATACATACATACATACATACATGCATACATACATACATATATACATATACATACATGCGTACACACACACACACACACACACACACACACACACACACACACA
>NC_068988.1:23627074-23627862 GCF_001194135.2 Octopus bimaculoides | reverse complement strand
CATCATCATCTTCATCATCGTTTAACGCCCACCTTCCATGCTGGAATTAGAGAGAGAGAGAGAGAGAGAGAGAGAGAAAGAGAGAGGATACATACATGCATACATACATACATACATACATGCATACGTATATACATACATACAGGCATACATACATACATGTGTGTGTGTGTGTGTGTCTGTGTGTATACATGCACACATATAAACATACATGTGTGGACGTAATTGTATTCTCTCACATAAATATACTATAGCCCCATACGCCTATATTAATTACTTAAAAGGAAAACACAAGTAGATTAGATTGTTAGTTAATTAAACGGTAAGGTAATTAATCAGCGTTACATGGAGCCTTTCTTTAATTACTAGCAACTCCTCTGATTAATATGTAATTCAATGCAGGAATGTTAGAGGTCTCAGTTGCCTCTAACAATATTCATCACTATCAAAACTAGTGTGATTTATGACAAACAATTAAAAGTATCAAATAATGACATAACAATTAAATATATGAAATTTAAAACGGGTAGCTTTAATAAAAACAAAATACGTCATTTGGGAAATGGAATGATGTTTTATGCAAATATCACCCTGTTGAGAAAGGGTTAAATGATATTAAAGAATAAAGAATGGTGAGTGTTAATGTACACGGTTAGATAGACAGATAGAGAGACATGGAGATAGACAGATAGGTAGATAGATATGGAGATTGATTGATATCTTTTTATTATAGCCACACAGGGCTAAATACAGAAAATGGACAAATTACAAAGTAGAGCTTTTCTTGG
>NC_068988.1:23620712-23622944 GCF_001194135.2 Octopus bimaculoides | reverse complement strand
GGTAAGTAGGTAAGTAGGTAGGTAAATATTAGGTTGTCAAGAAAGTTCTTGCGGTTTTTAACCTTCAAATTAAGATGCACATTTCTCGGCACAAACAAAGCTTTATTAAACGAAATAAGCACCATCAGAATCAACACACTTTAACCAACGCAAAACAAGTTTATTTATGCCAGTAGCGTAAAACTCCTGCGTTCTGGTGACGATGAAGTCGTTGAAGGCGTGTTTGGCATCGTCTTGGTTTTTGAAGCATTTCTCAGGCAGTAAGTTGTCGAGATGCTTGAAAAAGTGGTATTCGGTAGGCGAGAGGCAGAGTTTCGTAGCCCAATTCGTTCAACTTCTGCAGGGTTAGTTCTGCGACATGCGGTCGAGCTTTGTCGTGGGGGAAGAACTGGTCCTTTTTTATTGACCAATGCTGGGTGTTGCTGTCGGAGTTTCTTATGCATTTCATCCATTTGTTGATAATACTTCTCCGCTGTAATGGTTTCACTTGGATCCAAAAAGCTGTGATGGATGAGACCAGCTTCAGACTACCAAACAGTCACCATGACCTTCTTTTGGTGCAACTTTGGCTTCGGGAAGTGCCGTGGAGCTTCGTCAGCGTCCAACCGCTGAGTTGAGCGTTGCCAATTGTCGTAAAGAATCCACTTTTCATCGCAAGTCACAATCCGGTCGAGAAACGGGTCGTTCCTGTTGCGTAAAAGAAGAGAAGACGACACTTCCAAACGGCGTCTTTTTGGTTGTCGTTCAATTCGTGCGGCACCCATTTCTCAAGTATCTTTGTTTTTCCAATCTCTTTCAAGCGGTTGGGAATTGTCGTATACGTTACGTCTAATTCAAAAGCAAGCTCTCGGACAGTTGTACGTGGATTGGCTTCGATTAAGGCTCTTAGTTGATCGTTGTCAACATCCGCTGGCCGACCTATGCTTATCATCTTCAAGACTCTCGTCACCGCTACGAAATTTCTTGAAATACCATTGTGTTGTACATTCATCGTTGATATCGCGAGCTGTTTCATCAGCTTTTCGGCCTAGCTTGAACTAGAATAAGAAAATTGTGCAAATTTGTTTTTTGTCCATGTTGTATTCAACGTTCCGAAAAAATGGCCTAATTATTCAAAAATAAAAAGAGTAACACGGTTAGATAGAGCGAAAAACAGGCTGTAGAATGATGTATGAAGTCAAAGTAATTTAACGAAAAATAATTTGAAAATACATCATTTAAAACCAAAATTTAAAATTTCGCAAGAACTTTCTTGACAACCTAATAGATCGACAGACAGTTGTTATTGGTTTTGAATTGTCATCGCGCTTTTGTATCCTTGTATTTTTCTAGGAAGAAGAGATGCTCTATGTTAGTCTGGCCTCTGGCCTTTGTATTGTCTGCTCGTCTGCTGTGGAAAGCCCTACTGGGACATTGCAGTTGACTGACTTACACGCAAACCACCATATCTCAGCAAGGACTGGATCTCGCGATGGACGTACGTATACGAGGCCTGATCAATAAGTATTCGGACTGTTGCCATAGTAATGAAGCTAAAGCGCGCAGACTAAGTCCGCTTGGCACAGATTTACCTGAAACTTTGCTGTGCATGCGCACTAAGTTTTAGTGTTCTAGCTCACTTCCACTGTTTACAACAGTTGCCATGGCGATACCTGCTCAGAGGCCAACACAAAGTTGCAGAAAGTGTATGGAGAAGAGTTAATGAGCCGCTTTCCCCGGGAATTACCGAGTACGTCAGCTAGTATATATATATATAAATATATAGACACACACACGTATACACACACAAATACGTATATAGATATGACAAACAGACAGACAGACAGATAGACAGACAGACAACTCGACAGACAGACAGACAGACAACTCGACAGACAAGCGGACGGACGTACAGACAGACAGGTAGACAGACAGATAGATTGATAGATTGATAGATAGACAGACAGACAGGTAGTTAGGTAGATAGATAGATAGATAGATAGATAGATAGATAGATAGATAGATAGAGAGACAGAGAGAGAGAGAGAGAGAGAGAGAGACACAGAGAGAGACAGAGACAGAGAGAGAGACAGAGAGAGAGACAGAGAGACACAGAGAGAGAGAGAGAGAGAGAGAGAGAGAGCGAGAGAGAGAGAGAGATTCTTTTACTTGTCTCAGTCATTGGACTGCAGCCAGGCTGGGAGACAACCATGATGAGGTTAGTCGATCAAATCATACAAAGTGCTTATTTTT
>NC_068988.1:23616377-23620093 GCF_001194135.2 Octopus bimaculoides | reverse complement strand
TAGATAGATAGATAGATGGATGGATATGCAGAGCCAGCGGTGATTACAACGTTTCAGATCTCACGACATCACTCAGGGGCAGATTCAGCAGACATATTGTCAGATAAAAAATATAATTAAGATTTTCTCGGTATGTCTGGAGAATTTTTGTCTCTGGGGAGAATCGTGAAATTTGAACCGTTGCTACTGCCATAGGACATTTAGTATGCACGTACGCACACACATACACACACACACCGACATATTTACGCACATATTTGTTTAAATGTACGCATATACTTATATGTGGTGTTGTATGTTCGCGTATACATGCGTGTATATATGTATATGTATACATATCATTATCTATCTAATATTTATCTATAATTATTTCTCCCTCTCTCCGCTTTCTCTCTCTCTCTTTCTCTCTCTTTCTGTAGATATGTGTGTGGTGTATGCATGCATGAATGTATGTATGTATATATATATATGTGTGTGTGTGTGTGTATGTATATATATATATGTATATATATTTATACATATATATATACATATATACATATACACCTATATATATATATAATATATATATATATACATATGTACCTATATTTATGACATATATATATATATGCATATATAATATATATATATGAGATATGTATATACACATAATATTATATATATATATATATATATATATATATATATATATGTATGTATACATACACACATTCACATAAATACAAAATTAATTACGTATATATATATATATATACGTACATATATATACCTACATACATACTTACATACATACATACATATATACCTGCATGCATACATACATACATACATGTTATTGATCGAAATGCTACAACGCAATAGTAGTATGTAATTCATTGTACTAAAGATGATTCATCGGCTTCTATCCTCTCTAAAATAGAAGTATTTTCACATTAAGAATATTCTTACGTAATTAACAGGACTACTTCACTATTATGACAAATTAATCAAGATTTCGAACGATTTATTAATTATCTAAAAGTGTTTCCTTTCAACGTATAAACACATTTAAGACTTATTCTGGTCAAGCAGAGTATGTATGATCCGGAGCTTTCCAACTCTGACCTGCCAGCATTTTTTCGTCTATATGTAGTACTCTTTTCAACAATCTGTTCTTTACTTGAGTAGATAGTGCATGATTTGCGGGCGATTTGGTTGCTATTTCCAGGCTGTTCATGAGTCGTAGATGAGACTCCAACGATGGTTAGTTTTGTAATTACTATAAAGGTAATAGTGAAGGCGCATGGCTCAGTGGTTAGAGCGTCGAGCTTACGGTCGTGATGTTGTGAGTTCGAATCCCGGACCGGGCTGCATGTCGTGTTCTTGAGCAAGACACTTTATTTCACGTTGCTCCAGTTCACTCAGATGTAGAAATGAGTTGCGACGTCTCAGGTGCCAAACTGTATCGGCCCCTTTGCCTTTCCCTTGGATAACACAAGTTGCGTGGAGAGGGGAGGCTGGTATGCAGGGGCGACTGCTGGTCTTCCATAAACAACCTTGCCCAGACTTTTGCCTGGGAGGGTAACTTTCTAGGTGCAATCCCATGGCCAGTCATGACCGAAGGGGGTCATAGAATAAGGGTAATACAGAGTTTTATGTGTAAATGTATAATGAAACATGGAAATATAAATAGAGAATTAAGTCCAGGGATAGTTGTGTGGTTAAGAAGCTCACGTTTCAGCCACGTGTTAGTGAATTAGTTCCTCTGCTTGTCACGTCTCCCAAACGTCTCGTACTATAACCCCTAGTTAAACTATAACCCAATGATTTGGGCGTTGGATTTGATTAACAAAATCCCATCGTAAACATACATACATACATACATACATACATACATACATACTTACACTAGCGTAGCTAGAGTGTCTGCCGCTCGGGGCGGCACTTCTGTTTGCCGACCCGGACCCCACAAAAATCACATATTGCCTACAGCAGACCCAGAAGTACCGCCCCTTTGAAAAATGCCAAGTTGCGTGAAACGATCGTACTGCATTACCTCTGGATATCCTTATACGGTTGTATAAAAGAAGTTATGATTTTTTATGCTGAAATATAAATGCTAAGAAAAAGAGAGAGGGAGATATAGAGACACTGAGCGAGGGGTGGCATGAGTAGATAATGGAAGAAGGAGAGGATGAAAATAAAGGTGGGAATAAGATAATGAATGAAATATTCCGTTTCTTTAAACGTTGGATGAGATTGAAAATATCACACGATTTTGTTTTTATGATGCGTATATTAAAATATATTCAAAAACGGCTGTCACCGAAAATCAAGAATGAGATGATAATCATTCATTATTTTCTCTTGAGTCAGTGAGCAATACTTAAAAAGTTAATGTAAGAAAATATCAGGAGGTATCCATAAGAGGATTTTGGTTGTTCGTTGTTACAGAAGAAGGATACGCAGCACAACAATTTAATGACTACAGCACCAATGCAAAGTGATAAATATTTTATCGCTTATCTATTGCTTATTTCAGTTATTAGATAGCGGCCAGGCTGGAGCATCACCTTGGAATAGCCTTGGTCGAAAGTATTGAATCCAGCACTTGTTTCTTTTTAAAGCTTGATACTTATATTATCAGTTTTCTTTTGCCGAACCTCTATGTCACGGGGACAAACACAGACACAGACACACGTACATGCTCTCTCTCTCGAACACAAAACAAACACATAAGTACACACTCATACATACGTACACACATACACACATACGGGCGCACACACACCACATATTTACGACGGACATGGTTCAGTTTCCGTCTAACAAATTCAAACACATGTCTTTGACTGACCCGAGGATATAGTAGAAGTCACTGAAGGTTCCACGTAGCGAGACTGAACCCGGACAATGTGGTCAAAAAGCAAACTTCTTACCACATAGCTATGCTTGAGCCTATAACCCAGACCTGCGCTTGTATTAATATAATCAATAAATTTGAAAATAGAAAGACTCAATGGATATAAATTAATTTATTAGTTATTTAACATTCCCTACAATTGTTTCACTTCGCACCCAATTTAAATTACAAAACATATATACTAATATATGTTTGTCTTTTGAGTACCCTGGATGGAAGATCTTCAGGACAAAATGGACATTACAGAGCTTATATTTTGAACAATTGAAATATAGCAACACACTAAGCGGACTTTATAATATAGGGTTGATAATTTTGATACGCATTTCCATTTTTGCTGGTGAGAATAACTTCAATAAAATATATTTCATCCGCTGCCATCCACCACTTACTCATCTTCATTTCCATTTGGTGTTTTTCGATCTCGGACGGATAAAAAAGGAAAGTTGAAACCGGTGGGATTTGAGTTGAAAGCGGAAACAAATCCAATAAAATACTTGTTAAGTGGTGGTGGTGATGGCGATAACGATGATGACGATGACAACCACGATGACGATGACGACGACGAGGACAAAGATGACTTACGAGACCACGAGAGATTTACGATGACCATAACAATATTTCCTGGACAACAAACTGCATGCCATACACCAAAATATTTCAATGTCTTCTGTCTTCTTCTTATTCCAGGATACGTGAACTAGGAGGTACCAACAAATGGAAAGAGACATTAGGCGAATTTGCGGATTTCTCTAACCGGAAGAGACTTGTGTCTGAATTACAAGAAGAGTCACGAGTATGCAGCAAAGCT
>NC_068988.1:23615159-23615629 GCF_001194135.2 Octopus bimaculoides | reverse complement strand
ATAAATATATATATATATATATATATATAAATATATATATATATATATGTATGTATGTATATGTATATATACACACACATCTTGTGAGGGAGTAATCTGTGCTAACTTAAAATGGAGGCATTCAGAGATCCGCTACACCGGAAGAATGATAGACAAATTTGATCTCAATGGTATTTGAATTCGGAGAGTAAATGGCCAGAACAAATAACGCAGGAAGGCATTTTATTCGACGCTCTAATGATTCTGTCGTTCTTCCTCACCCACATATAGATACATACATACATACATACATACATACACACACATTCATACATACATACAAACATACATACATACTCACGCCTTCATATTTATATATAATTACATATATAAGAATGTAAATATGTATCGATGTATATATATGTATGTATATGTTTTATATGTGTACGTGTATGTGTGTATGTATACATGTATGTAAACAGGAATATATA
>NC_068988.1:23612721-23613413 GCF_001194135.2 Octopus bimaculoides | reverse complement strand
ATATATATATATATATATATATAGCAATGAGAATATGGAGGGGAATATGAGGTACTCATCAACTTGCAGACACTGTATTCCGTTGATTAATTTGTTTATTTTATAACCAAAATGACAAAAAAACACAATATACAGACACTTATGACATACCCAGTCATATCAACAGCGTTCCATTTCCTAAAAGAGGACCACTTTTCTGTTATGTTTTGTTCGTAGTAGAGGATAAAACAATACGTTAGTACTTCCCCAATAATGTTGCAGTGAAATCTTGATACACCTCATATCTACAAATAAACCCTGTAAAATGCAAATAAATTGACGCAGAATGTATTTTGATGATGTCCCATATAAAACGGCAGCCAACCGATTCACTTCACTTTAAGATGTTAATTCTTTAAGATTTGCTTTTTTTCCTGTCAATAAACAAGCGTAAAGATGCTCAAAATATGGTATTTATCTCCTCGAACAAGTACTCATACGCAGTCGGCTGTATGTTATTGCCAGAAGGGTTGGAACTTCTTTTAAAGCCAAAGATATTTACAAATGGAAATTAATTTACAACACTATTTTGACGTTGCAGACGTTCTAATGATGAAAATAGATAATTAAAATACGTCTATACAGAGACTTTTTGAATTTGAATTTGAAATTTTCGTGTTTATGGAAGCACACACACACACTCTCTCTCACCC
>NC_068988.1:23607732-23612711 GCF_001194135.2 Octopus bimaculoides | reverse complement strand
TCTCTTTCTCTCTCACTCTCTCTCTCTCTCTCTGACACACACACACTCATACATATATACAAGGTAGTATATAGACACAGAGAAAGTAAATTATATATTATTTCCACTTTTTTATGTTTGTTTTGTATATTTTGCCACGTTCCGTTGAAACAGAATATTCCTTTCGTAAAACAATGGGTCATTTCTTAGTGTTTTAGAAGAAGAAAACAAACATTAAATGAAACTTTAATAAGGATGATATTCAATTAAAGAAATAATCTAATATTTTTAAATGGTAGAAGGAATTCTAAACGAGTTCAATTTTAGTAAATACCTATTGATAACAATTAAACTGTTTGAGTTAATTATCTACTTTTTGTTAATGTATTAGAACATTAAAACATTTTCAAATTAATAAACGAGTTAATGTTTTGAACAAAATCAATATGTCCTACTAGCTCCCTCTGGTGTATTTACTAAGATACAACGGAGAGATTATCTCAGCAGAAAAATTTTCGAAAAAGTACATTTTTTTTTAAAGATTTACTGTAAAATCAGAAATTACCTTTGTTGAATAATCAACTTAATTGTTTTAACAATTAAACTATTGACAAGAAAAAGACAAAAGGTTACTTAAATAATTTCGTACAAGAAAATGATGACGAAATCAAAATGTAATATTTTTTAGTAGTGTTAGTTGTATAGTTTACATGTATAATTACTATAGAATTATATATGAACAAGAATATTTAGTTTTGATATTAGTTTAGCATGGTTTTCTATTATACCTGTGATATTTATGTGTGTGGAATTTTTACGAAACAAAAATATGTAATACAATATAAATTACTATATGAAACGTGCAGAAATTATCTATAATATTCAACAAAAAATCTTATCTAGAAAATAATTTGGATATATAATAACATATATATTATCATAAAATGTAATTTACTATAATGAATGTTGAAATATGTCTAGCCTCGATTGATTGTTGTTAGCGTGGAAGGTGGAAGTGTGAGACTTGTTGCTTCATGGAAAAGAATGAAATACTATGGTACAATAAAATCAAATGCCACTAATTGGTTGAAGTACAAAGAGACAGAACATTTACAGCGTCTATGTTTATCAAATACAGACATTTATTACAGAATTATTAATACTGCATTTCAGTCGGTGAGTTGGTAGAGTCATTAGCACGTTTGACAAAGCGCTTAGCAGCATTTCGTCTATCTTTATGTTTTGAGTTCAAATTCCGCCGAGGTCGGTTTTGCTTTTCATCATTTCGGGGTCGATGTAATCGACTAAACCCCTCCTCCGAAATTGCTAACCTTATTCCAAAATGCGAACTCAATTAAGTTTTTTAGGGGTCGATGTAATCGATTCGCCCCATCCCCTCAAAACTGCTGGCCTTGTTCCAAAATACACAAGAATATTAATGACACATTTTCTGTTGCTGATAAAGTTCTTCAGCATAAATGGGGGTTCCTAAGTGAGTCCAAATATCCACACGGAAAAAACAAATAATCAAAAAGACCTCACTAAAATTATTATTAGTATAATTACTTTCAATGATATTTTATTGCACATCTAAAGAGATTTATATCTAAACGGAAGAAATGCTTAATAAATTTTCATTTATTCTATTTCGGCAAATGTTGAGAAATAAGGTGAGAATATTTTGGAGATCTTGATTGGTTCATCTCTTACCTGTTAGGTGTTTAAGTCATTAGATTACAGCCTTAACCATACCAACACCGGTCGGTATGTCGGTCTCAGGCTATACTTGAAGACACTTCTCCAACGTGCTACGCAGTGGGATTGAGCTCGGAACCATGTGGCTGGGAAGTCATGGAAAGCATAATTTCAAAAAACTCAGGGGTGCAAAGATGGCAAGGTATTCTGAAGGTCGTAAATGGTTTTGCGAATAAAAGTATTTTCTGTCTTATATCAAATGATGCTTTGTTCGATATTAAATTCCCCAAAAGCTTCGACGGCGAAGAGTCTGTATATGTTGATAAAATCTAATTTTAAATGAATTAGCTGTTAAACTGATAGAGGATCTTGATGTTAAATTTGTGTTGACGGTGAAGCAATAAGCAAACTATTTAGCTTTGAAGTTGCTTTCTAGTGCATTATCGTCATTATCGTCATTGTTTGTACAATTACAGAACGTGTGTAGAGGTTTTAGTGGATTAGTATTGGTGAGTTGTTACGGAAGGTCACTAAGTACTATTACGAGTTCTAATATACTATTACACAAATAGCAACTTCAAAACATGTATACACACACACACACACGCATGCATATATATATATATATATATATATATAATATTTAAATTGTAACAGAAGAGAAAATCCTTTGGCCATGCTAAACAAGGAAGTACAAAATATTATAAACAGAAGGTATTTGATTGAATAAGTTTCAAACAAAAATTGCCATTTCAAATAACGTGAACAAGTTTAGAATATGATCTAGTCAAAATGAAAATATCTTACAGCTATGCAAAATGTTGCAAAATGCAAAATAATAATAGAAGCTTGTATTTGCATAACATTAAGATAGATATGTGACGAAAATTCAACATACATGTAAGAGCTAAATACATGGCGTCACAAAGAAAAGATTCATTGTCGGTAAAATGCTAGTTTATCGACAATTCAGCACGTAAAGACAGCAAAGATAAAACAGACGATAGCGTCAGACGACACGTTAAATGTTATAAGCATATTTTTAAAAAAACGCAAAATGAAGAAAAGTCTGCTAATGTTGAAGTTACAAGTAGTTGTTTGAAGGAGGAACAGGTGTGGTAAATTACAGCATTAAAATATGAAAAATTCTTTAATTGAAGAGTTGGAAATAACTAATGCTTCCAGAAGTTTGTATTACTGTGCTTGATATGAAAAGAAACTGCTGTTCTGACATAGCATTGACAGTTAGAAATATGCCGGATATTTTGCTGTTTGGTTTGGAGCAAAGTTGAAAGCGTAGTGATAACAAACTCTTAAGCGATAACAGGTAGAACTGGCGTGAATTCTGAAACGCTTGTGATTATCATCATTTCTCAGTTCATTGCCCTCTCTATGTCTAATGGTCGGCTTGCCAAGACTCTCCAGCTTCCTTTATGCTGTGCTGCATGCATGCAATTACTTGGACCATATTTACAATCCATTCTTCGTCAGTTCGCAAACATCTTTGACAACTTCTGGCTCTTTCCCCCACCCCACACTTTCTGAAAGAATGGTCTTGGGTAGTGACTCGTATAAGTCCAAAATATGAAAGCTTTGTGGACTTCATTCCTGTCAGCAGCTTGAGATTTCTTTTTTAGTATAGCAGCGTTTGTTATCCTGTATTTCCTGCTAACCCTGCCCAATCCACATTTCAAACTATCCACATCTCAAGCGCCTCTATCTTCTTCTCCATTGCCCTGTAAATTGTCTGCATTTCTGCCCCGATACGGACAAGTGGCGTTATATAACAGTTTCCTAGCCAGTGTAACAGAACACTGTTGTGGTTTTTAGTTTGAGTGGCAACACAATTCAACGAACTTCTTTCTGAAAAAAGACGGTATGTGAGAGTGTCTAACCGACAAGAGTTCTCGTATCTACGAGAGAACATTAGTTTGATATTCAGAATGTGAGTCAATTTTAGTTAATGTGACAATCAATGTAATTGTAACGAAAGAATGATCACTCTTGAACTTTAGCTGCCCACATTATGACTTTTTACTTTTAACTATCCATTTTGGTTCACCACGTGATAGTCGGAGCCATTTAGTTTTACTTGGACCGTCCACCCCTTTAATGTGATGAACTCGCCTAGCGTCTGTTTATTAGCTATAACGTGGCATGTTTTGGCCCGCCAAGTCCCTAGGGAGGAGAGATTTGCTACGAGCGACCTGGGACTTTGATGTGAGAACAGTTTGATTTCACTTAGCAGTTTTCAGCTTGAACAGAATTCAAACCAGAATTCTTGACGTTATGCCTCGCGTCTTACCAATATTTAAATAAAATTCTAACCAGAATTTTTGTGATACTGTACTTCAGGTTTTTCTAATCTTTCTATCATCATTTTTATGAGTATTTAAAACTATACAATGTTTTGACAATTATTAATGTCCTACCAGTGTGCTGTATCTAATTTTAGCGCTAGTAATAAATATTTCTTTGCGGTCAATTACAACTTGTCTTTGAATATGTTTATTATTATCCATCCTGGATTCATTTAACAGAGGACATAATATATCAGACCTCAAAACCGCAATTCATATAACTACGTACATACCTTATAGCTAAATAACTACCATGACACTCTTGACAGATACCGTTTTAAAAATGGATATATTAAAGTCTATGAGTTACTATGCATGAAGGAATAGAAAGACAGTCTTACTTTGGATATATTTGATCTTACGTTTGCACAACCAGTGTTAACTTAAGGCTAAATAAGATGACAAAATCGTTTGAACTGAAACATTCACGCTACCTAAAAGTATTTAGTTTGGACTTGCGCAAAATATCTCTAGAGTGTGTGCTTTTATTTCTTTAATTTTCTCCCCTCCTCCATTTAGTACACAAACCACATGCTTACTATACGTTTTACTACATAAAGAAGCCTTTTTAAATTCATATGAATCATGCGATTAGTATATGAAGCAGACTTTTATGAAACATTTTGCTATAGGTTTATTGTGAAGCATATTGTCACTTACTACGCATTTAATAAACATAATACGGTTTTTCAAATACATTGAGTATATAAATCATACTTTTAGACACATTTAATTTATAAAACGAACTTTTTACTAGACATTCCACTAGACTTGTATGGTAAGAAAATAAGATCTTTTTTTTACTATATATTTACTATAAAAAAATCGACTTTTACAAATACATTTAGTATATATAAAAGAAGACTTTTATTAAACATTTTATAATATGCTTATTATATACAAAACAGTTTTTTTTTCACTATACATTAGTATATAAAACCCTCT
>NC_068988.1:23606483-23607615 GCF_001194135.2 Octopus bimaculoides | reverse complement strand
TATATATATATATATATATATATATATACATATATATATACATAGAGAGAAGGGAGAGAAATAGGTAGCCAACAAGAGAGAGAGAGAGAGAGAGAGAGAGAGAAATAGATAGATAAATAAATAGACAGAGAGATACATACATGTGCATGCATTCACACAAGCACATATATAATGTAGGTATACACACACACACACATACACACACACATACATATATATATATATATAATACATAGATACACATACGTAGATACGTATATATATATTTATATACCCATATATATACACGCACATGCACACACACATATACACATATGCGTATATATTCTATGTGGTATATTGTTCGATATAGTGTATTTATTTTAAGAACCAGATAGTGTTTAATTTTCCTGTGGAATATTCAATGCATCCTATTTGCACAACCATTCATCTCATGCTAGCTTGGAACAATGGACGTAAACCATTAAGTTTAGACAGTTATAGCATGTATGTATGTATTCTTTTACAAGCATTGGTTTTTGCTTCCATATAGGTAGACGCATCAGGAATGGGGTGAAAGTCTATAATGCATAGCACATATGCAAACCAATTCGCTAGATTTCAAGCTTAGTCCTCTCATTTCTTCCTCTTCCTCCTTCTTCTCCTCCTCCTACTCATCGTCGTCTTTGTCGTTGTTGCCATCGTGATTGTCATTATCGCAAATTCAACAAAAAAATGCCTTGTGGTTAAGAATCTCACTTGGCAATCGCCTGGTTTCCTGTTCAGTCCCAGAACACAGCATTCTGGGCAAGTACCTTCTCCTATAGCACTCGACCTACCGATAACTTGTGGGTGAAACTCTGTGGATATCTGTTTTATATGATATATGATATACAGGCGCAGGCGTGGCTGTGTGCTAAGAAGCTTGCTTCCGAACCACATGGTTCCCAATGCGTAGCACCTTGGGCACGTGTCTTCTACTATAGCTTCGAGCCAATCAAAGTCCTGTGAGTAGATTTGGTAGACAGAAACTGAAAGACGCCTGTCGTATATAATATATGCTATTTGTATGTATATGTTTGTGTGTCTGTGTTTGTCCTCCCCAACATCGCTTGACAACCGATGCTGGTGTGTTTACGTCACCGTAACGTAG
>NC_068988.1:23600917-23606216 GCF_001194135.2 Octopus bimaculoides | reverse complement strand
TTATTATTATTATTATTATTATTATTGTGGAGGGGCAATGGCCCAGTGGCTAGGGCAGCGGACTCGCGGTCATAGGATCGCGGTTTCGATTCCCAGACCGGGCGTTGTGAGTGTTTATTGAGCGAAATCACCTAAAAATCTACTCGAGGCTCCGGCAGGAGATGGTGGCGAACCCTGCTGGACTCTTTCACCACAACTTTCTCTCACTCTTTCTTCCTGTTTCTGTTGTGCCTCTAATTCAAAGGGTCAGCCTTGTCACACTGTGTCAAGCTGAATATCCCCGAGAACTACGTTAAGGGTACAGCTGGCTGTTCTGTTGATCGGATCAACTGGAACCCTCAACGTCGTAAGCGACGGAGTGCCAACAACAACTATTATTATTATCATTATTGTTGCTTTTTAGTAGAGATGGCTTACCATTAAACGACAGTAAACTGATGCAGAAATTTATAATGATATTCAATTACTTTATTGTGACTAAATATTTTTTGTTCTGAAGCATTAGAGTTGTTCCTGTTATTGTTGCTGAGCCCTACGACTGCCTCAATGGAGCCGGCCTTTTATCAAGAGATTTCAAACCATTGCGATATCGACATTATGATGTTCCATTTTTCATTGTTTTAGCAATATGCACCTAGAATGATTTTATCTTTGTTCCTTATTCCTTTTCAAGAATGCAGGGCGTAATTTGAGGGAAATTTGTAGCTGATTCTAGCAAGCAGTGACTAAGTGCATTGTCCAGGAACTATACTATTTCCTGCTTTTAATAATAGAAACCACTGGACAGAGGCCATACTGATCTTCATCGCATTGAAGTCTTTTTAGTGGATCATATTAATGCAGTTGTATGAGTTTGATGCTTCTTTCATCTGTATTAATGAACTATAATATTGAATGCTGTGCAGAAACATTGACATCCATGCACTGTTTATCGTTTTCCACTGGTCAGGCGTCTCTTGTCTCTGCGTGTTGACGTCGCAATAATTTTTTTGTTTTTGTTTTTGTTTTATTTCATAAAAGTGTTTATAAATTTATCGCTTTTCCTTTGAGAATTCAGTGACCGGCCAATCATTTAATGTCGATTTAATCAACATAAACTCTTTCACTCAATTCTTTACGTCACCGAATTCCTAATTTTTATTTCGCATCTGCCTTCACTAAAAACAAAATGGCTTTCAAAACACATAGTTTTTTGTTTTGTTTCGTTTTTCATCTCAAAACGCTAAATTGGCATTCTTTCCTGTAAGTTATTTTCTGGTCACTTTTTTGTTGTTTTCTTTGGGTTATCATTGCATGGTCTCTACTACAATTTTTATTGTTACTGCAGTCGAAATTGCAGCGTCAAATATTCGTGCTAATTGCTCTTTGTAGTTCAGACCAAGTTTTAAAGGCGAATATTTTCTGACGTTTGCCCGAGGCTATTGTAGAAGACACTTCCCACGCAGTGGGACTGAACCTAAGACCATGTGGTTGAGAAGCAAGCTTCTTATTTCTTCATTGCCCACAGGGGGCTAAACACAGAGGGGACAAAGACAGATAAAGGGATTAAGTCGATTACATCTACCCCAGTGCGTAACTGGTACTTAATTTATCGACCCCGAAAGGATGAATGGCAAAGTCGACCTCGGTGAAATTTGAACTCAGAACATAGCGGCAGACGAAATACCGCTAAGCATTTTGCCCGGCGTGCTAACGTTTCTGCCAGCTCGCCGCCTTACCATAAGCTTCCTACCACACAGCCACTCTTGCGCCTATGTTAAGGAATATTTAAATTTATCAAGATAGAAGAAAAATTAATCAGCAACAGGATAAACTAGAAGCAACTAAGCCGTCCTTAGAAGAAACAGACATAGAGTAATGTTAAACAAATTAATATTAATATTATTTTTTATTAGGACTAGCGATTGGGTTATGTTTTACAAATTATTCATTAAGAATAATAAGTATTAATTAATATATTTGTTCAGACCAGAGTTGCGTATATGTGTTTAATTATGAAATGAATCAAATATAAATTCAAAAACAATTAATTCTGTCTTTTTGAATTAGAATTCAAAGTAAAATTGAACTGAAAGGGTCGAGAAAGTAATTATGAATCAGACTGTTAAAGCCATAATAAATTTATTGAATTAACATACCAATGTAGTGAGTATAAGTGATTAAATATACACAAATTTATATTCGCAGCCACACGGTAATTATTAACATCGAGGTAGATTACTCACCTTTTACGCCAGAAAAGGTCACAGAAAACGAGAAAGCAACCATATTCTGGGATATGCCAATACACACAGATAGAGAAATTAAGGCCAATAGGCCAGATATAGTTGTCAAAGATCATGACGGAAAAAAAAATGCTTTCTAATTGATGTATCAAAACCAGCAGATGACAACGTTTCCCTAAAAGAAATGGAGAAGCTTTCAAAATACAAAGACCTGGAAATAGAGGTAGCTCGAATGTGAAATCTAAAAACAGAAACAATTCCTATCATAGTAAGCGCCTTAGGTATAATAAAAAATATTCAGACAAATACATAACAAAAACACCAGGACTTACAAATATATATAACATTCAGAAAATTGCACTACTAGGCACTGCACATATACTACGCAAAACACTTTCAATACAGTAACCATAAGAGCATCACAGCAAAACACAGCACATACCCAAGGAACACAGAGCAGCGCTCGGTAGTGAAGTGAAAGCACGTTATAAAAATAAACTGATGTTAATATGGTTTACGTCCCTGTAACGTAGCGGTCCGGCAAAAGAGTCCGACAAAATAAGTACTAGGCTTGCAGGGAATAAGTCCTGAGGTCGATTTGTTCGACTAAAGAGCGGTGCTCCAGTATGGCTGCAGTCAAATGACTGAAACAAGTAAAAGAATAAAAAGACAATAATATTGGTTTCAAATTTTGGCACAAGGTCAGTATTTTTAGGGGTAGGGGTAAAATCAATTACATCGACCCCGCCCGCCATACCGAACTGGTATTTATTTTATCTACCCACGTAAAGACGAAAGGCAATGTCAACCTCCGCGGAACTTGATGACGGACGAAATGCCACTAAGCACTTTGTCCGGCATATTGATGATTCTACCAGCTAGCCGCTTTAATATTCCTTGAAATATTCCTTTCTACTATAGACAGAAGGCCTGAACATTGGGTGGTAGGGAGCCAGTCCATTATAGCGAGCCCAGTACTCTACTGGTACTTATTTTATCGACCCCAAAAAGATGAAAAGTGAAATCGACCTCCACGGAATTTAAACTCAGAATGTGAGGACGGACGAAATATCTATAAGCCTTTTGCTCGGAGTGCTAATGATCCTGCTAGTTCACCGCCTTAATGTTTCTTAAACTATTAATACAAACTAATTGTTTTATTTCTAACTTAATTCTCTGTTAATAAGGGCGTCTGCATATCCGCGCGTATGCGTGTGTTTGCGCATATGCGCATACGGGGCTTCCTCCTACAGACGTTATCACCCAGCTACTGTAGACTCCGTAGACATTAAAATAATGTAAAATTATCTATCCTTTTGTCTTAACATTCTAACAACGATTTAGATAATATTACTAGCGCAGTTTCTTCCGATATAAAGTCCATTAAAAAGCTGCAGGCACTTCTTATTGATAAGAACGATAGATATTGTCTATGGTAATTAATCATCTTCTCTCAGTGATTCATTAAGGAACTAAATTCTGACCACTCCTCGCCAGAAGAAAGGAAATAATGAATCAATTTTCCATGCGAAATTAATGGATTTCATTGGTAACTTGCTCAATATTTCTAAATTCCTTCAACGAAGAAGTCTATATTATTCTACTCTTTCACTAAATTGTCATATGCCGCTATACTTTTGGTGGCATATTGCTGAAGAATTATCCAAAGATTCATTGCCTGGAGAAGCGGCACATTATGAAAACACAATCTTGCTTGACCTTTCATGTTGATTCATGCTAAATTATTTAATATACTGTTTTCCAAATAAAATTACGTTATAGTATATATATATGTGTGTGTGTGTGTGTGTGTGTGTGTGTGTGTGTGTGTGTGTGTGTGTGTGTACACACACACACATACACATATGTATATATGTTTATATCTATATTTATATATAAGTATATATGTATATATATATATATATATATATATATATATATATATGTTTAGCAGACGATAAAACCAAGTCAAACATACCCACTTGCATGCATACTCATACAATATCTATGCATACACACATATAAGCATACAAATTGCGTACAGATATTCATATATGTGTACATACATGAATGCATAACATACACTCACATTACAAACGCATGGACTTGGACTCATAGAAAACACACTTAACAATTTCTTTTGAGTCACAAATGTGTCTTGCTGCATTCCGTTCTATAAACATTACTGCATGTGTTGGGTGTATCTAAGCCTGAAAGCTCCACTTGTTGCTCCGATATAGTTTTTTTTTTTATCGGTTTCTCTCTTTTGCAGTACTGTTTTCATATACGATACTTTTTTCTCCGATTTGACTTCTGAAGTTATAGTTATGAGACTGTAGGTTGCACGGTGTATTTTTGTTTTCTCCGGCATCTGTAGTTAATTTGTGAAATGTTTTCTGTTGGCTAATTTATTTGGCGATTTGAGTGTTACATACAGTGATATACAAAGAAATATGTAGCTTTTCTCACCCATGGGCATGCACACAGCTTGCAAAGATAATTTCTGCAGTGCATGTCTTTCCTTGTTCAAGTACGTAAGAAGTTATTAAATGTGGCTTTTAGAGTTAAAGTTTGACTGCTATTTCAAGCATGGTGGTATCCCTTAGATACCCTAAATTATTATATATATATATATATATATATAAGTATTTTCCGATAATAGAATTGATCGTTGCTATATGGTTACCTCCGATTTGTTTTGCACAAAATGAACTTTCTGCACCATCTGTTCCTGAAACAGCTGTAAAAGACATTCTGTACATCTTATTACTTCCTTCCTTCGCTTGATTTATTATCATGTAACAACTTAATCATTACGTTTTAAAATATAAATGTCATAATTTAACCTCGTACCAGTTCTTTACCTGTTTATACTACTTTTGTCAAATTATGCATGCATACATACTTACAAACATACATACATACATAGATACATACTTGCATAAATACGAACATACATGCATGCATACATACATACATTCATATGTATATATGTATGTATGTTTATATATATGTATACATACGTGTATCTGTATATATATATATATATATATATATATATAAATATATATTTA
>NC_068988.1:23597644-23598839 GCF_001194135.2 Octopus bimaculoides | reverse complement strand
TGAGTCAGACAACTATAGATAGATATATATATTCATACATGCATACATACATACATACATACATACATACATACATACATACATACACACATACATAAATGAGACAATGTCAGTTGAGAAAATCCTGTTTAAGATTAGAAACAGTATCAGAAAGACTCATTTGCAGCAACGTAACTAATCATATGGCATTCTTGTAGACATGTTACTCTTGTGGAATGACATGCAACTGAGTTCATATAACAGTGCCAAGGTGTGGCGGTAAGGTGTGGTGGTATTCTGCTTCGGTAAAATTGGGAGGATTGTGCTAAGATGCGAAAAAAATATATATAAATAAATATAAATAAATACTGCAGAGGGTGGTTCTTCTGTTTGGATTCTTCGCAAAAATACGTGCCAAAATAGTGTCGCCTTATATATTGTTGGACTAAACTTATTTCTGGAAACTGCTAATTGGAACGAAATAAATGAAGTAACGCTGAAGAATTTGGAAGAAATAGAAGAAATGGCAATTCTCTAGCTAGCGTCATGTTGTCGCAGAAATTTCTGCCGTTAGAGTAAGCATGAATTATTGAACATTTCAAAAACTAATTCCAGTGGGACATCCACTTCACATGCGTATATAGACTTAAACATACGCACAAATAAATGCGCTGTCTCACATATTAACGTGCAGATTGGCGTGACAAACATACTATGTAGATCTATACGAACCTACATGCACTTGCACACGTATATATATATCAATGTATATATGTAATTACATATATACATGCAAATACATACAATCCAATCACATGCACGCGCGTGCGCGCACACAGAGACACACATATACATAGGGGGAGAGAGAGAGAGAGAGAGAGAGAGAGAGAGAGAGAGGGTGACAGAAATACAGAGAAGAACAAGCCTAAATGTGAATAAATAATACAGAGTATACAAGTGCGTACATACTGAGAGAACATCAATAACCAATGTGTGCATATGTGTATATATGTATGTATGCAAGTATGTATGTATGTATATATGTATATATATATATATATATGTGTGTATGTATGAATGTAAGTATGTAGATAGGTAGGAAGGTAGGAAGGTAGGTACGTAGGAATGTATGCATGTATGCATGTATATATACATGTACTTTAAACACACTATTCCAAACGTATTGTGAAACTTCCTCAACTAATTCACCAACGGG
>NC_068988.1:23596434-23597459 GCF_001194135.2 Octopus bimaculoides | reverse complement strand
TATATATATATATACTATGGTAATCCGTCGGTTACGACGATGAGGGTTCCAGTTGATCCGATCAACGGAACGGCCTGCTCGTGAGATTAACGTGCAAGTGGCTGAGCACTCCACAGACACGTGTACCCTTAACGTAGTTCTCAGTGGGGAGATTCAGCGTGACACAGAGTGTGACAAGGCTGGCCTTTTGAAATACAGGTACAACAGAAACAGGAAGTAAAAGTGAGAGAAAGTTGTGGTGAAAGAGTACAGCAGGGTTCGCCACCACCCCCGTAGAGCTTTAAGTGTTTTCGCTCAATAAACACTCACAACGCCCGGTTTGGGACAACCGATGCTGGTGTGTTTACGTCCCCGTAATTTAGCGGTTCGGCAAAAAAAAAAGACCGATAGAATAAGTACTAGGTTTACAAAGAATAAGTCCTGGGGTCGATTTGCTCGACTAAAGGCGGTGCTCCAGCATGGCCGAAGTCAAATGACTGAAACAAGTAAAAGAGTAAAAGAGAGTGTGTGTATGCAAGTAGAGGAGTGTATCCGTCTCAAAAATTATATCATGGAGAAGAAGCGTTGTGCGGTATTATTGCAGAGGTGTGGAAGTGCTGACGATTGGTGGCGTAAATTCTTGGATAGACGAGGTGGTTGGTGCGTAGAGCCGGCGCGAGTGTGAGGGAAGAAGTATACTCGTAAAGCAATTGAGAAGGCAAAAAGGATGAAAAGGGTGTAATAGTGTTCTGTACAAGTGCATGAAAGTGAAATGATTTCACATGGTAGAAAGGTTTAAACTATAATATTATGAGAAAGATATTTCCATACATATATTTATGTATAAACGAAATATTTTCCTATCTATCTATCTATCTATCTATCTATCTATCTATCTATCTATCTATCTATCTGTTTGTCTTTCTATTTATCTCCCTATCTATCTGTCTATCTATCCATCTATCAAAACAGACACACATACATACATATATGCATACATAAATATATGTATACGCATATATGTGTGTTTATATAATATATATATA
>NC_068988.1:23591607-23594947 GCF_001194135.2 Octopus bimaculoides | reverse complement strand
ATATATATATATATATATATATATATATATATATATATAGATAGATAGATATATATAGATATATATACATGAACATACATATATACATATGTGTATATATACATACACACATACATATATATACACGATATATATATATAAACACACAAACATACATGTATGTATGTATGTATCTATGTACGCATACATGTATGCACGTATGAGTAATTGTATGTTCGTACATGTCTGTATGTGTCTGTATATATGTATATGTGTATATATAAATGACACACGGCGCAGACACGCACGCACACACAATCACACACACATACAAACACGCGCGCGCGCACGCAAGCACGCACGTATATATTTTAAATTAGAAAATCAAAACAATGTGAGTTTTAAAAATCAAAGTTCCGTTTTTTTTTTCTTTTTTCTATTTACTCCTTTTACATTGTCAAACGCTCTAAGTCCATCTTCAAAAATGAACGATTGAAAGAAATTCCACTCTCTCCGTTAGAGTTCGCAGATTAATTGTGATGTGTCTTGAATATTCCGCCAATCAGAAGAGTCAGAATTCTCCTGAATTCATCGTCAACATCCTGTTGGCAGTTCACATGAATAATTTTGTATCTTAAAGTTATTTGTTTAAAAGAGGGTCAAAAATGAAACAGTTGAATAATTTGAAATGATTTTGCTTTAAATTTAGATTGTAAGATTCTTGATCTGAACTCGTGTGTTGAAATATATTTTGTTGTACCCCAGGAAGGTTATTTTGGCAATAATAATAAACACATGTGCTGGTTCTAGAATATTTCACATCTTTCTTTTTCTTTATTTGTCAATTGACTAAAATATTCAATTAATTAACTAATCGATTGTGTTTAACAGTTCGGTCAACCAAGCAGTCAGCTAGATATCACAAAGTCCTTTCGTCTCTATTCGTGACCTCATCAATAACATACCTTCTCTATTCCAGCTTTGTTAATAATTAGCATAATGGCCCTCCTAAAATACAACTGAGATCACCTGGATGCATTAAATTCATAGTATTTAACTTGAAACATTGTGTCGAAAAACTTTTAGTAAATTATTTTTAAACAAAGCGTTTTCATATAACATAGTTTAAGCATTTTCTCACCTCTAAAACACGATTTTAAAGAAGATATCTAATGGGCAGTTGGCGAAGAACACCAAAGAATACTGACTTATTTAATTGGCAGAAACTTTGGTATCCCGTTACTGCTGTAACTTCTATTAAATATTTCTGATAACCTTTAGGCTTCGACACAATGACATTTGGATTTCTGTATATCATTGATTTTGAAAAATAATATTGTTGTGATCGAAAATATATTTTTCGTTTTTTAATAAGAGAAAAATGCAATAAAATTATGATTTATTAAACCGCGTTTCTGGCACGTTTCGGCACGATTTTTAATTTATAAAAAGAATAGTTTATAGTGAACTACATTACCGAGAATCATGCAATAATTTTGCAGTCCCGGTAAAACTAGCGAAGAATATCTGCTGAAAGAACCATTCGGCATCAGGACTCTCAATCGTTCGGATTTCAATTTCTACATCAAAATGAGAGGGGGTTTGATTCGGAGTCCAGGATGTAGGACGACTCTCCTTTACTTTTGAAAAGAAACCTGAGACCAGCCAGTATTTCGTTTGATGGCGGTTCTCTACTTATCGAGTGACGAAGTCTGAGTTTGATGCTGTCTTCACTAGGTTGCAGTTGGAGATAATAAGGCTGCATATCACATCCCAACTGAGAGACATGGTGTCTCGGACGCTTGTGATGCCATCCCGTCTTTTGTTGTAATTGACGTATAACACTACCAGCTCTTCTTGCATTATAACACCGGTGCATCGAAACTACATTTGACGACAGCATTGAAGCTGACGTATCGAAGTAAGCGATCAGCGCTGAGGAAACTGTGCAAACGTCTTCTGCAGAGCTGCAACGGCACTGGTCTCATTCATAAATCCGAATTCCAAGTCGGAGTCAAACACTGATTCAGAGACAGTGGTTGTGACTGGGTACCGAAGCTTGTAATCTGAATAGAGTAACTGCAGATTTCTCAATAGTTGAGAATAGGTGTTCTCTTTCTCACTAATCTTCAGCTTTATGTAAATATCCGCTGGGCAGCTCATTTCCACAACTGTGCACAGTTTCTCTTCGCTATCCCAAATCATTATATCAGGTCCGTTGTGCATACATTTCATTGAGGTCTTCATTGGAACATTCCACCAGTACGCCCTTGTATTATGAATGGCTATGGCTTTTACCATACTGTGGGTTCTTATTTCTTTGTCCTCGGGTTTATCCTTCCGACGGATTTCACTATAGAGTGTCCTTGCTACAACATCATGTCTCATCGGTAGATAATACCATGATGACATTTTCGGACAGCTGCTTATGATGAGGGTTGTCACATTTTACTGCTTTTCCTGCATCTCTGTCCCTTTCGTTCATCAGGTTCTTGTTTGATATTTCCTTCCCTTGATTGCAAACGCATACCCTTCATCATCATCATCGTCATCATCAACATCGTCATCACCATCATCATCACCATCATCATCACCATCGTCGTCGCCGTTGTCGCCGTCATCATCATCATCACCATCGTCATCATCATCATCATCATCATTATCATCATTATCATCATAATCATCATCATCATCATCATCATCATCATCATCATCATCATGATTATCATCTTAATCATCATCATCATCATCGTCGTCGTCATCATCGTCGTCGTCATCATCGTCGTCATCAACATCATCATCATCATTACCATCATCATTCGCAACAACAGTAGAACAAAAATAACAGCATAACACATCATCATCATAATCCTCCTCCTCCTCATCATCATCATCATCATCATCATCGTCATCGTCTGAAACCGGTGTATATCAGTAACATGATTAGCAAGAAGAAAGAGTAGCAATGTACAGTAACGACGCTGTGAGAGGAAAAATGTGTATCTACGTCGGCTTAGTTCGCAATTTCTTCACGAATGATTTCAACAGCACAACAAACCAAGCATGCATTACTCATTAAAACACATCACTATTAGACTCCTTCGTAGAAGAGCTACAGTTACTTCCATCCAGCTGGAAAGCCGGCGGGAAATCTTGCATACACACAGACATACTTATGCTCAACACGCGTAACTCGTACATCGATATGCACGCAAATGCAAACACAAATACACGTATACATTCATACATACGAAAGCATACACACACACAAATATATATATACACGCATACACATACAGACACATATGCATGTGTATGTATGTGTATATATATATATATATATATATATATATATATATAT
>NC_068988.1:23590330-23591149 GCF_001194135.2 Octopus bimaculoides | reverse complement strand
ATATATATATATATATATACATACATACACATATATATACTTAAGCGAGTAGATATATGCACACACTGAATTTAGAAAGTGTGGAGAAAGTTAGTTTTAAATTTATCGTTTCTAGGATTGTTTAAACAATCACGTGTATTCTGTGTGTTTATACATATGTATGTACGTAGATACATACATACATACATACGTACATACATACGTACGTACGTACATACATACATATATACATACATGCATACATACATACATATATATATATGCATAAGGATAACCTAACACGATGATTGAGGATAACAGGTCTTAATAGTAGTCCACAATATTTGTTTCTGCATCGTACACCAGTTTTAATTTGGTGAGTTTATATTCAAAACCTATTATAGCATTATAGAACATTGAAGGGAATAAGAGAGTATATATATGCGAAGTCCCACATACATACACCCATGTGCACAGTCACTTAGCCACGCTTACCCACAAAACACACACATTTATGTATATATACATACAAGTGTATATGTGATGTTATGTATTACTCTATAATATATGTGTGTGTTTGTGTTTGTGTGTGTATATATATATTCCTGTATGCATCTTTATACATAAGTTTATGAATGTTTGAACGTACAGTTGAGAATTTATGCTAGATTTAGAAGAAATGAGGGGAAACGTAAATATGAGTCCTGCACAGAGAAAAGGGGTGGGGCAAAAACGCAGAGAAAGAAAACAAAATATTAATAATATTCGTGAGAAGGAATGGTCGTCAGCGAATCGTATATCGCCAAGTTCACAGACAGGCTTCTTAATAATAATATGCAT
>NC_068988.1:23587397-23588177 GCF_001194135.2 Octopus bimaculoides | reverse complement strand
GAAAAAAAAAACGTGGGAGGGGGCGATCAATAGGGATCGTGTATCACAGTCGATAGATAGATAGATAGATAGATAGATAGATAGATAGATAGATAGATAGACAGACAGACAGAGATAGAGACAGGCGTAGGTATGTGTGCGTATTCATCATCATGATCGTCATAGGCTAATCACCTATATTCACGATGATTGTCCATATGTATAGTCAAACGTCACAATATCCAGAGGAGATTGCTGGCCTCCGCAGGTTTTTGTTCAATTCCTCTACGATCCAGATGTGGTTATCAACGTATAGATCCCCTGAGTCTGTGTTTCGCCGCATCTTTACATCTCTGTCGGGGTCTATATACAAACACCCAGACACTATTTCCATATATATATATACATACACATATATATACTGTTGTGTCTGAGGAGAGTCATTCTCTTTTAGTGCCTTATAATTTAACACACTCACCGGCAAAATATGCACTCATTTCCTTCTTTATTTTTCTAAAACTCACATAAAGAATCTTGTGAACCAAATCCCAAAACGAAATATATGTGTATATTATGATTGACCGTTGACTGAACACTATTCAATTTTTTTTCTCCGTGTTTTTCTCCTTGTCTCCGTATTCTTTCTGTTGAAGAGCGTAGCTCGAAACGTCAAAGACTTTCCGTATTCCCGAGCGTCATACTAATATATACTTTTGTTATTTACACCACCTGTCCTCGTCTGTTGTTATTATTTGTATATTCTCCCATATATATATATATATATATATATATATATATATA
>NC_068988.1:23584570-23587241 GCF_001194135.2 Octopus bimaculoides | reverse complement strand
TATATATACATACATACATACATGTATACATACATACATACATACATACATACATACATACATATATATATATATATGCTAATATGTATATATAACCGATAATCTAGCCTAGATATTTAACAAGAACAATAACCAGCCAATTAGCACTAGATACCAGCTAACATATGCCATTCAATTATACCTAAATAGAAAATACGTGTACAAAACTTAATGATACCAATTTCGATGGAGTCCGCTTACCGAAAGCATTATTTCAATAATGCCGACTGTTTCTGTACGTGAGAAGGCTAATCTTATTTTTCAAAAGTATTTAGTGCTCCCTTTTTGTGTTCCTTTATCTTCTTTTGTGTGTGTGTGTGTTTTTCTTTTTTTTTTTTCTATTTAACACTGAAGCTACATCTCTTCCTTCACCTGCGTTCTCTGCTAATTAATATGACATTGACCAAACAGAGTTTCGAAAGGGATTAAACCTTATACTTTTTTCCGCTTGTCAGATCTAATTCTTGTCAGTTTTACGTAGTACTAAGTCACTGAAGCAGAACCTACACATTTTTTTTGTTTTCTTTTCTTTTTTTGTTTTGTTAAAACACATGGCAATGTATAATGTATCCTGGGTCTATTTGGTTATACCTGACCGGAAGTCGGCAACTAATTAATAACGATGCGAAACGGTTATCTTTGTATTTCGAATTCTTTTGAAGAAAGCCCTTGTAATTTAGTACTTGTATAACACAAAGACAAAAAGAATACCTTTGATAAGAACAACGTTAATTGCTTCAAACCTTTTAAAAGCTCGTCTTCTCTTCTGCCGCCGACTTATTGTTCTCAGAGAGAAATAAGAGACAGAGAGAGAAATATATATATATACATATACAGAGAGAGAGAGAGAGTCAGACAGACAGGCAGACAGACGAGCAGGCAGACAGAAAGAAAGGCGGAGGAGAAAGTTTACTGAATAACTAGATGAGGTTTTTTAGTCTATTGTGTGGGACAGAAAGGTTGGAGGAATTTTGTTGGTTACTGGAATTGATATTTTACTGGTGTTTTCTGTCGGTTAATTCCAACGGTTGCGTCTTGACATCTTTAAGTGGAAAGCAGCTGCTTGGAAATATTTTCGCAAATCATGAGAAAACTAAACGCTCAGTCTTCTTTCTTTATTGTAAAAAAAAAAAAACCAATATAGTAACGACCTGCACAGCTGTGTGAACCACTTTGGTTAAAGGTTAAAGTTATAATGAAGCATTAAAACTTGCATCTGTCAATAAAAAAAAAAAGACCAAACTGATTATCGAAAATTAAATCAAAATTTGGCAATTTAAAAATGAAAAAAGCCAGCCATACTGTTTGCTGATTACAAATCTTTCCTGAAAAATTTTCGGGATTGTGAAGAATAATTAAAAAGCAAAATTCAATATATTGTATTGTTAATATATTTTATTAGTAATACGATTTTAGATACGTAAAATATGTGCCGAAGCGACGGATTATTGTGGTTACGGTCAGAGGCTATCTAACAACAAGGCCAGTTAGCGTCCGGCGTGATCGAGGCCACTGGAAGAGGAGTACCATTTAAAGTTTGTGAATGTATGTCTCTGGGAAAAGCCGCTACCCTGTCCATAGCTACAATAGTGGTATAACTAAGCGGGCGATCTGCGTTTAGCAGTCACGGAAGGTAGCTAGGCTAGGAGAAGGACAGTTGCGAGCATAAGTCCTCGTAAGGACTAAAATAATATTAGAAAGCGATAGCTGTGATATGAAAGTATAAGAGTGTAAACATATTCTTTCTATACTTTCGATGTACGGAAAAAAGGAGAAAATTGGTTACGTTTCCACTGAGGAGTGGTTAACAAACTGCGAAACGGTCCATTAGTGTGGCTGTGTGGTAAGAAGTTTGTTTTCCAACCACATGGTTCTGGGTTCAGTCTCACTGCTTGGCACCTTGTGAATGTGTCTTCTACTATAGCCTCGGACTGACCAAACTCTTGTGAGTGGATTTAGCAGATGGAAACTGAAAGAAGCACGTCCACTGTGTATACGTGTGTGTGTGTGTGTGTGTGTGTGTGTGTGTGTGTGTGTGTGTGTGTGTGTGTGTGTGTGTGTGTGTGTCTTTGTGTCTATTTTTGTTCCCCCATCACCGCTTGTCAACCGGTGTCGGTGTGTTTACATCCTCATAACATAGCAGTTTGGCAAAAGTGTCCCATAGAATAAGTGTCAGGCTCAAAGACAAAGAAAAAATAATAATAAGTACTAGGATCCATTCGTTCGACTAAAAATTCTTCAGGGTGGAGCCCCAGCATGGCCACAGACTAATGACTGAAACAAATGAAAAATAAAAGATATGATGTTAGCCTCACTGTGAAAAGTAAACAAAGTTTTTTCGCTTTGTTTGTTATTTTTTTTTTCTCTGTTGGCCGCAGAAGTGAGTTCGATCCGTTCAGTTTCTGCCTTCGGAGACCTTCATCGGAGGAAGAATATCTTTCTTCTGTCCATGGAGACAGGAGTTGCTTATAACTTTCGACTGTGCATACAAACTGGGATTCAATTAAACTGGTCTGTCTAATTTGCTTAACAGTGCGTACGCTAATGATATCGATTAATTAATTGATTAATTTGTAAATGTACCACACAACGCTTTTGGATAGAAATCTAAAATGTAGTCTCCCCCCCCCCC
>NC_068988.1:23582994-23584560 GCF_001194135.2 Octopus bimaculoides | reverse complement strand
CACACACACACACTCCTTTCTCTTTTCCCACGGAGAGACAAAAACTGTTGTTGTGTAACCTGTTTTGCTTACTTGCCACTGATCACAGATCTGCTACTTCCAGAATGACTCAGAGCTAAGCAATCAATGCCAGCATCATTTTTGATGGCTTGTGCACCGGAGCTTTCATGTAATACGATATAATTTGAAATAAAACTTTCAGTGTCGTGTTTTTGATCAAGTTTACCTGTGATCAAAATACGGAAATAATTTCTTTCGATTCGGTCGTACTATGACATTTTGCCGTCTCTTAACAGGAATACAAAAAGAAGAATGGTACAATAAGATGTATCAAGGATACATGCGGAAAAGTAGAAACACTAAAATATATTCTATGCACTGGTGCCACACAGGTATTCTTGGAGACACAATTTGGTTCGCAAAGTTTCTCCAGCACTGTAAAGCACCGAATTGGACTTGTAGAAGTAGTTCTGACGACGTTGATTCGACGCTGACCTATTTGACATCAGACGTTTTAATCTTTATTTCTCTCTTTCTCCCTCGCTCTCCCTCCCTATCTCTCTCTTTCTCTCTCTCTCTCTTTCTCTCTCTCTCTCTCTCTCTCTCTCTCTGTCTGACTACCTGCTTATCTGCCTGTCTGTCTCTCTAAATGCCTGTCTATCTCTCATTCTTTCTCTCTTTCTCCGTGTGTCTCTCTCTATCGCTGTCTGTCTGTCTCCCCCCTCTCTCTCTCTCTGTTTATGTGCGTGAGCATCTAGTTATGCTTGCATGTATGTGTAATCTCTCTTACTCCCCCTCTCTCCCCCTCTCGTTCTATGAGTGTGTATAATAACGCACGCACGTATGGCCGATTCCATCAAGCGCTGAAACAAGTTAAATTCACAACAGTCCAACAGTCAAACATTCCATATCATTGTCAGCGTCCAAACAGCTCAGCTGCAAGCAATCGGCTCATTTCGATATCAAATGGCAAGCAGGGCTTCATACCAAACAGCGATGCGCGATTAAACCGACAAGAGAAAAGCCTCCAAAAACAGCGTTGCATTTTCTCCTAACACCAGCCATCACCTCGGGCAGGCCTGCTAGTCTCTGATATGCGATGCTTTTATAAAATGGCACATGCACTTACAAGTTGTTTGGCAACAAACTATAGCATTTAATAATACTGTGGAATATGTTATCGCTTGGAATTGCCTTAGTCGGGTTTTGAACCCAAAATTCTTTCTTAGTCGTCGTCTGTTGGTTGTTCTATCGTAGCTCTTTTCAACTGAATATATATTCTTTTATTCTTTTATATATATATATGCTTTTTTTCCCGTTTATTTGTGTTCAGAACTTTTGAAAACTCTTTGTTTAATTTGTTCGATGTCAAATATGTGTGAGCGCGTGAGAAGGCGTGCGCATGTGTGTAAGTGTATGCTTGTATGTATACAACATATATATATATATATATATATACATACGTACACACACAAACACATCCATATACATATGTAGACATGAATATATATGTGTGTGTGCGTGTGTGTACATATGTGTGTACGTATGCATATGTATAAGTATATA
>NC_068988.1:23582174-23582592 GCF_001194135.2 Octopus bimaculoides | reverse complement strand
TTATCACAGGGGCGGGGCCTACTTTTAAACTAAGGGTCATATCATGTGAGAATAACTTTAGATATATAACTGCTTTATTTTACTATTCGATTATTATTATTATTATTATTATTATTATTATTATTATTATGATCATCATCATCATTTGTTCCATCTCACGTCACTGATGTGTTTTCTTTAATGTTTGTTGTGTCTGTTCGTTCGTGTTTTCGTGTATTTCGGTAAAAATCGAGAAATCTATTTTTATTCTCGATTCGCCTTTTTGAAAAAAAAAAAAAAAAAATACTTTGAGATTTTCTGGTTTCTACAAAGTGTCCATGTATGTAGATATGTGTATGCATTCACGCATGTGTGTATGCATGTATGTATGTACGTAGGTATTTAAGTACGCACGTACGTATGTAAGTATGTATGTACG
>NC_068988.1:23581396-23582055 GCF_001194135.2 Octopus bimaculoides | reverse complement strand
TATATATATATATATATATATATATATATTTATATTTATATATACACATTTATGTGTGTATGTCTATGTATATATGTATATATGTATATACATATATATATTCACATATACATATACAGGCATACATACATACATACATACATACATTCATACAATATTTTTTGCCTTCGTGCATCGTATTCTTCTTGTGTATTCACATATAACATTGGCAAGTGACATAGCATATGTGATTTATTTGCCATTTATCTAAACCATTGCCTGAATCTTCTGTGCTCTGTTCGACATTTCGTTAGTTCGGCTTTTTTTTCTATTCTTTCGTTCTTTCTTTTCTTAATGTATCTTATTACCTGTGAACAATAACGTTTATTTGTACGTATGTATGTTTGTATGTGTGTGTGTATATATGTATCTAGATATGTGTGTGTATGTATGTGTATGTATGTATGTGTGTGTATGAATATGTGCATGTATGTTTGTATGTTTGTGTATGTATGTGTGTGTTTGTATGTATGTGTGTATGTATGTGTATGTATGTGTGTATGTATGTATGTATGTATGTATGTGTACATGTATGTATGTGTGTGTATGTATGCATGTATGTATGTGTGTATGTATGTATGTATGTGTGTGTATTTATGTATGCATGTGTGTGTGTATGT
>NC_068988.1:23578011-23580640 GCF_001194135.2 Octopus bimaculoides | reverse complement strand
TATGTATGTGTGTATATATGTATGTGTGTATGCGTGTATGTATGTATGTGTGTATGTTTGTATGTATGTATGTGTGTCTATGTATGTGTGTATGCGTGTATGTATGTATGTGTGTACGTATGTGTATGCATGTGTGTGTATGTATGTGTGTATGTTTGTATGTATGTATGTGTGTATATATGTATGTGTGTATGCGTGTATGTATGTATGTGTGTATGTTTGTATGTATGTATGTGTGTCTATGTATGTGTGTATGCGTGTATGTATGTGTGTACGTATGTGTATGCATGTGTGTGTATGTATGTGTTTATGTGTGTATGTATGTATGTGTGTGTGTATGTATGTGTCTTTTATTCCTCTGTACGACATAGTCTCCAACTCTCTCTCCCTCTCTTTCTCTCTCTCAACCCCTTCTTTCTCTATGTCTCTTTCTCTTTGCCCTTCTATACCTCCCATCTTCTCTCTCCACCTCTCTCTCTCTCTCTCTCTCTCCATCTCTGTCTCTCCCTTCTCTCTGTCTCTCCCCCTCGGTGTGCGTGTGTGTGTCTCTCTCTCTTTCTCTTTCCCTCTCTCCCCCCTCCCTCTATCTCCCTTCTCTCCATCTTTATGACATGATACTAGCTCATCCATGTAAGATTCTGTGGCACTGGAGTTATTGATAGCCATTCTTCAAGTTGATTCCGTTATTAGCATGTCATGTATGCGCGTGTACGTGTGTATGTGTGTGTGTGTGTGTGTGCGTGCGTATGCATGTATGTACCTGTGTTTTATGCTGTTTATGACATGTTTTCATTTAAAAGAAATTTTTTTTATGTTCATTTCAGTTTAATTTCTTGAGTATGAAAATCAATTGGTATTGGTTTGTATGATGTTTAAAAGATCGGATGCTTGAATTTTCGCTCATCATCGTCAAAATTATCATGATCAACATCATCAAAATCATTATCATCACCACCACCACCATCATCATCATCATCATCATCATCCTCATCCTCCTCCTCCTCCTCCTCATCATCATCATCACCACCACCACCATCATCATCATCATCATCAACATCGTCATCATCACCACCACCACCACCACCACCACCACCACCACCACCATCATCATCATCATCATCATCATCATCATCATCATCATCATCATCATCATCACCATCACCCTCATCTGGGTTTGAAGCGGATTCTAGAGACATGCTTTAACAAAAGCCAGAGTGTGTCTCATTCACTGTGGTTTTACTGCACACCAGACACGTATTGTCAAAATAAAGTACCTACTCTCAGTATAAAACCCCCACTGTCAATTTAGAAAATCCACATCCAATATAAAACCGTCCCCTGTCAATGGCAAGCTTCTATTGTCAATCTAAACCACTCTACTGTCCATAAAAAAAACTTCTGCAGTAAATATAACTCCCGGCATTATTTAATATAAAGCTTACACCGTCAGTTGCCATTTTAGAACATCTACCGTCAATATGGAAACTCACATTGTCAACATAAAACCTCCACCTTACTGTCAACATATAGCTGCCACTACCTTCATTACAACCCCACCCCATTGTCAATCAAAACCACGATGTCATTATAAACTCCGTGATAACAAATTAAAATCCTCACTGTCAATATAAATTTACTGTCAAGGTCAAACTTTCACCGTCAATATGAAAACTGGACTGATTACATTCACAGTGGAAGTTTGACATTCTACTGTAAATATAACACACCCACTTTTAATATAACTATTATAAAAGCCACACTGTAACT
Source organism: Octopus bimaculoides (assembly GCF_001194135.2). Taxonomy (NCBI): domain Eukaryota; kingdom Metazoa; phylum Mollusca; class Cephalopoda; order Octopoda; family Octopodidae; genus Octopus; species Octopus bimaculoides. The sequence continues at coordinate 23,578,873 of NC_068988.1, read as the reverse complement.
GTAACGTTCTTCCGTCCCAATGCCAATAAAACAACCCACAAACTTTGTCAATATAAAACATCCGTCGTAAATGTCCACTACCACTGTCATCATAAAACTTCCACTGTCAATATAAACCCCCCTCCCCGCTGTCAATAGGGGAAAAAACGATCTCCCCTATTCGTTGTAAGGAAAAGAAAATATTACGAATATTAACTCTTTCATAAAAACTCGTTTTAGTAATAGTAGCAGCAGCAGCAGCAGCAGCAGCAGCAGTAGTAGAAGTAGTAGTAGTAGTAGTAGTAGTAGTAGTAGTAGTAGTAGTAGTAGTAGTAGTGATAATAGTGGTGGTGGTGGTGGTGGTGGTAGTGGTGGTGGTGGTGGTGATGGCAGTAGAAGTAGTAGTAGTAGTAGTAGTAGTAGTAGTAGTAGTAGTAGTAGTAGTAGTAGTCCTTTGCAAACTAATTAAGTGAAGATGTCAAGAGAACAATGAAATTTTCTTGAAAGTAACGCACACACATACACACACACACACATACACACTCACACACATGCACACACACATACATACACACACATACACACACACACACACGAACGCAGACATATTTGCAAACAAACAATAAAAAGAAGAATACAAAATATGTATAGAAAATAAAATTTATATATATTCGAGTCGATAAATTATAATAACAATAATAACACAACAACAACAACAACAACAACAACAACAACAACAACAACAACAATAACATGAATACCAATGTCATATTTTCATAGTCTTCTATTAACTCATTCCTTTACATAACTTTATATTTCACACTTTTCTTGTAGGTGTGCGTATGTGTGTGTATATATATATATATATATATGTGTGTGTGTG
>NC_068988.1:23573495-23576579 GCF_001194135.2 Octopus bimaculoides | reverse complement strand
ATACATACACTGACACACACAAACATACATGCACACAAACGCACGCAGACACACCGTGAAATGTCCAAGTTCACGTACATATACACATATACACATTAACACATACACGCATATGTATACACACGTTCGCTCACACAATTACACACTCACTTGTAAACACACACACACATTAAAACAAGATTAGAACGGACATACATAAACACACTGAGATACAAATGATCGGACACAAGCATATAGACATACCCATACACACACACACACATATACATATACACAAACGCACACACATAACTACAATGATATACACAGACCTTGACTCACAATAAAATACACGCTCATACACATACACACATACACACATACACACACACACACACACACACACGCCCACACAGATAAACACGCCCACACTCACAAATATAAAATTTCAAGAAAATAAAATTAACCAAACATAAACATAAGCGCATACATGCGCGCGCACACACACACACACAAACGCATACATGCGCGCGCGCGCGCACACACACACACACTAATACATCTACACATATACACACACGGTTATACACTAACTCATGAACACAGACTTACCAATATACGAAGACAAAACCACGTACAAACATGGCCGGGCATACATAATCTAGGTCTAAGAGCGCTGATTTGCTCGCGGCAAAAGCTACGTACATTAATAACTCACTTTACGAGCGTCCGCTTTACGAGATCCAGGGTTTACGAGTTTTATCTTTCAAGCACAAGATCCAAATGTTGAACGAAGTGCAAGAGTTTCTATCACTTTAGCAAATGCTTCTGCATGTTGCCAAGAAATTTATCGAGAGCGATAAAAAGCAAACAACTCTAGACTAGTTTGGAAAAAAGAAATCTACAAGTCCGTCTACGAATGCTTGTGAATCGGCGATCGCCTCTACAAGTGAGATAGTGTGCGCGAGAGCTTGGTGCGGATCAAAGTGATTCAGAAAACGATTATTATGATAATATTTTATATTATTATAAATGATCTTGACAATTTTTTTACTTTACATAAAATCTTCTTTACATTCTTCTGTTCTTTTGTTGCCATTTATTTACGAGTATTCTTTTACTCTTTCACTTGCTTCACTTATTTGACTACGGCTATGCTGGAGCAGCGCCTGTAGTCGAGCAAATTGACCCCGGGACTTATTCTCTGTAAGCCTAGTACTTATTCTATCGGTCTTCTTTTGCCGAACCGCTAAGTGACGGGGACATAAACACACCAGCATCGGTTGTCAAGCAATGCTAGGGGGGACAAACACAGACACACAAACATACACACACACACACACAAACATACACACACACACACACATATATATATATATATATATACATATATACGACGGACTTCTTTCAATTTCCGTCTACCAAATCCACTCACAAGGCTTTGGTCGGCCCGAGGCTGTAGTAGAAGACACTTGCCCAAGATGTCACGTAGTGGGACGGAACCCGGAACCATGAGGTTTTATAAGCAAGCTACTTACCACACAGCCAAATTTTCCAGGTAAAATATTTTTCTGGGTACGAATTACGATTTATAACATTGCTTCTTTGGGACATTATTGCTCTGCCTTAGGCGTTTTCCCTTTACGAACGGTTACCGGGAACATATTCACTCGTATATCGAGCCATTATTATAATGGCACTAAGAGTATTTATTTATTAGCAACAAGCCACAGTATATATATATAAGCATCGGGCCCTTAAACTCGTGGATCCCCCAAAACTACACTGTACCCAGTATGCCCAAGCTTTAAGACGAGACAGCATGCTCACATACTTACGTAAGTACATATGAATGTCTCTCACTAAAGCCTCTTTTGGTCACGCTGTTCCTCTCCAGAATGGATTTAGCATGAAAAAGCGGCGAAATAGCAGAGTCTTGACATGCCGGAAAACTGTCGTGCGGTATTTCTTGCGGTTCTTTACCTCCTGCGTTTAAATCCTGTGGAGAGCAGCTTTACCTTACAACTGTTACGGGTTGGTAAAATGAATACCAGTTGAGTACAAGGGACAATTCCCTCCTATAAATTCAAGCCTCGCGCCTTAAGTGGCGTGGATCATTGTTGTTGATTTTGTTAAGAAAAGTAGGAAAATATCCAAGTATCTTAACAATTTTTCAAGCCGATCACATACAGAAAAGTGCTCGCCTCTATTTTGGAAAACAATGGAAAACAAGCATCTTCTCTTAGATGTTATATATATGCACACGTATATATAACATCTTGTTTTCTACACACCTTGGTGAATGTAGTTTTGGCCAAGAGGAATTCATGTCATCAGACGGTATCCAAATGTCATCGGGTGTTCCGATTCTTAACATAGATATAAATATGTATATGTGTGTGTATGTGTTTGCGTATGTCTTTTTTTCCCCTATCGGTGTTAATTAACTTTCGCCCCCGTTACCTGGCGGTTCGACAAGATGGATCGATAGGATATGTAGCGATAGGATATGAAGCGATAGGATATGTAGTTCGATTTACCCGACTTAATTCTTCAAGGCAGTGCCCTCCAGCATGGCTGCAATTCAGTCACTGAAAGGATTAAAAGATAAACGCAGGCTTTTCAGCATGGAAGCATGCGCGCAGACACACACATGCACACACGAAACGCACACACGAAACGCACACACACACATAAATGCACGGAGGGATTATTGGAATAAATACAATGACGCGTGAAGTAAACTGTTGAAAACATATTCAAAGTTTTGAACAGTTTGTAGAAAGCAAACGTGAGAAATGGCGGACGTATTGCATGAATCACAACGAGTCTCCTTAATTTCTTTATTCATTTTCTGTTTCGTTCTTTCTTTTTTTTTTCTTCTTTTTTTTTTTGTTTATAACCTCAGAGAATCTCGCACAAGTGAAACAAAAGACACACATTGCAACAACAACAATAACAGCAACAACAACAACAATGATAATAATAATAGTAACAATAATAACTATGATAATACCAATAGTAATAATGGTTGTAAAAGTAATGACAAAAAATATCTTTGTTATCCTAGACAAGTCTGGAATAATATATAAATATATATATATA
>NC_068988.1:23570696-23572436 GCF_001194135.2 Octopus bimaculoides | reverse complement strand
CGTGTGTACGTACGTGCATACGTGTGTGTGTGTGTGTGTGTGTATGTGTGTATGTGTGTGTATGTGTGTGTATGTACATGACTGTGTGTGTGTGTATGCTTGTGTGTGTGCGCACTTATGTGTGTGTGTGTGTGTGTGTGTGTGTGTGTGTGTGTGTGTGTGTATCTTTCAGGTACGTTATCTTCTGCAAGCGTTTTATAATTACAACTTCGACAAGATGTGATGTGAGAGTAATTTAGCTGCTATTGATGGCACATCTAGCAACAATGTAAAGGCTTCCTCATTGGCTTGTACTCTCGGGTACCGTGTTTGTTGTTGTTGTTGCTGTCATTGCTGCTGCTGTTGCTTTTGCCGCTACTATTGTTGCTGCTGTTATTGGGTGAAATAGGCCAGCTAAGGTCAGACAGAATAATGATATGGAGATTGCCTTACATCAGGGAATAGGCTTCAAAACATAATTTCTCGCTTTCGTTTTGCCTTTAATCTTTTACTTGCTTCAGTTATGGGACTGCGGCCAATGCTGGAGCATTGTCTTGAAAAGTTTAAACGAACAAATTGACCCCAGGTTTTATTCTTTTTTTTTTTTTTGAAGTCTGCTTTTTAATTATTTTATTGATTTTCATTTGCCGAACATTTAAGTTACAAAGACGTAAAGAAAAGAACACCGGTTGTCAAGCGGTGGAGGTAAAAACACAAAGATACACTCTCACACACACACACACACAAACATGCTCACACAGACATACACATATTCGTACATACATACACATATATATTTATATACAAATATATGTATGTATGTATGAATGTATGTATGTATGCATGCATGAATGTATGGTGCGCTTCTTTTAGTTTCCGTCTACAAAATTCACTCAAAAAACGAAAAGGTAAATAGCCTGGCTATGGAAAATGAAGAAGGTGAAGATAGTGCCAATTATTGTTGGTCCCTTGGGAACAGTGTCAGAAGGCATCAAGGGGAATATAAAGGAAATTGGAATAGAGTGCCCAGTAGAACAGTTACAAAAGGTTTGTCTCCTTGGCACAACCAGAATAATCAGGAAAATATTAGAGAGCTGAAAAGAACGGATAGCATGGTACCGTAGGCTGCAGGTAGTAAGCCCGCTATGCATGCAAAACTCCAGAAGCTCTCACAAAACCTGTGATAAAGAGAAAATGATGATGATGACGATGATGATGATGATGATGATGATGATGATGATGATAACAGATGCACTTCTATTACACTTCCGTTCAAAGTAATGCCACCTTTTCAGCAACAGTCTTTCGGAACTTTTCGTCTAGCATGTAAACGTCCACATCTATAATAATACTACACACAAATTTTACATAAATCTAACAGAGATTTCTTTTAAATTAAGAATTTAACAACATACGCATACCATTTGAAATCTTACAAAAGAATTTCATTTTCGGTTTTTATTTAAAAGAAGAAAAATTAAAATCTTAGGTTCAAGATTCTGTGGCATATATATTCCACACCCAATACACCCACACTTGGACGGGACACTGTTCTGTTTCAGGATTACTCATTTTTGCCTGCTGCGTGCACTGGATCAACCGAAAAAGAAGTTTTATGCTCAAAAATACAACGCATCACTCGGTTCGAGAATCGACCCCACAACCGGACGTTCATGAATGCAGCACCATAACCACTACGCCACACGCCTCTACGCTTTTATTCAAACCTATCAAATTTTCGAATAACCGGTCGCATTTAAA
>NC_068988.1:23567024-23570194 GCF_001194135.2 Octopus bimaculoides | reverse complement strand
TATGTATGTATGTATGTATGTATAATATTGAATACTCATTTTCCTTCCTGCTTTTACACTAGCGTGTATATATTCATATATACATTGATGACGCACACATATATGCATACATGAATGTAATATACACATACATGCATATATAGGCTGTATACATATGTAATTATATATATGTACATACATATACGAATATAGACACGCACGCACGCGCGCGTGCATATATACGAATGTGCATGTACTCGTGTGTGTCCTTGTGTATGTGTGGTGCACGCGCTCGCTCGAAGATCCGTGCATCCATTTTTTTCTCTACCTGGTTCATACGAATATACCTACACACAAAGCTGTGGACTGTTTTCGTCCGACGCTCCAAGTACATATTAGTGGACACACCTCTTCCCCTTCAACCATACCCATAATCCAACGGCAGAATCCATGAACATCCGGTAAATGGCAGATGAAAGACAAATACTAAGCGTGTTTCTGCGTGTTGTCTTTCATCATTTATTGTTCCTATCAAATTGTTTGTTTTTAATCCATAACTCAACTGTTCTGGTTGAAGTAATGTGCAATGGAATTTGCCGAAAGCTATGGCTGTTATTAATGATTTGTCAAATATTCACATACATACACGCGCACACACAAACACATACTCATATACACGTACATATAAAAACGCACACGTACACACACACACATATACGTGCGTGCGTGCATATATACATACATGCAAACGTACACATGCGTACTTTTGTGACTAATACTTTTTGTTTATCTCTCTCTCTGATTTTTTTCTACTTGATTTTCCCTCTCCCCCACTACACACACACTGTCTATCTCTATCAATCAATCAATCTATCTATCTATCTATCTATCTATATGTCTGTCTGTTTGCCTCTGTGTATATATGCGTATATACACACGCGCACACACACACACATGTATGGGGGACGGGTTCTCTCTATACGATGGGTGTGTATATGTGTATTTACATTTATTTATAATGAACATATCTGAATATATAAATGTGTACACACACATACACATATATATGTATGTATATATTATGTATGCATTTATATATGTATGTATGAATGCATGTATATATGTATGTATATATACATATATATATATATACATACGTATATATGTGTGAGTGAGTTTATATACATATGTATACACACACACATATATATATAATAAATGCGCCCTTTTAAAGCCTAGCCATGCTCGTGGGACGGTTTCCCAGTTTCAATGCCGTATATGTTCCCCAACTGGATGGGACGCCAGTCCATCGCAACGTTACTCATTTTTGCCAGCTGAGTGAACTGGAGCAACGTGAAATGAAGTGTTTTGCTCAAGGACACAACGCGTCGCCCGGTCCAGGAATCGAAACCACAATCTTACGATCATGATGCTGACACCTTAACCACTAACCCACGCGCCTGCACATATATACATACATTCATACGTTCGCCATGATAGATCGCTGACCACTACACACATTTTTTTCTCTCCTTGTTTCTTTCTGTGTTCCTTTCTGTGGAAGAGCGTAGGCTCGAAACGCTAAAGACTTTTTCAATTCCCGAGCGTTATACTAATACATCTATTTGTTTTCAACACCACCTGTCTTTGTCTTCTGTTTTTTTTTTCTGAATTCTCCCTACACACACACACACACACACACACACACACACATATATATATATATATATATATATATGTGTGTGTGTGTGTGTGTGTGTGTGTGTGTGTGTGTGTGTGTGTGTGTGTGTGTGTGCTTATATTGCATACATGCATACATGCATACATACATACATACATACATACATACATACATACATACATACATACATACATATACGATTAAACATTGAACCGTAGTTTTCCTGATCCGTGTATACTGAATAATCCTCAGGAGATAAAAACAATTTCATGAAAATATCAATGACTCAAATGAATTAGTATTTTCTTTGGCGCGAAGAGTTTCCAGAACTGAAGACTGAAAACATGGTAAGGGAGGATAACCAATTATTATGTATCCATATTCGTAGCTATTAGTGTGATATTTGCTTTCATTTGGTCAAAACGGTGTAGTTCAAAGATATTTTATATGTCTGCATTAGGGGAGATTTGAAATAAACTGCCTATTGAATAATTTTCTAAATTTTGGCACAAGGCCAGAAATTTTAAGGGGAGGTTAAATCAATTATATCGACCGTAGTTCTCAGATGCTGCTTATTTTATCGATCCTAAAATGATGAAAGGCCACATTTGAACTCAGAACGTAAAGGCCGAACAATTGCCGCTAAACATTTTGTCCGGCTGGCTAACGAATCTGCCAGCTCGCCGACTTTCTGACGTTTATCTTATATTTGTTTCAGTAATTAGACCGCGGCCTTGCTGGGGCACCGCTTTGAAGAAATTTCTAATCGAATGAAACGATCCCAAGTATTGATCTTTTAAAGCCAAGTACTTATTCTATCTGTACTTTTTGCTGAACCGCTAAGTTACGGGGTATCCTAGCATGGTACCATGTCCTCAGTTCAATGACTGAAGCAAGTAACTTATAAGACTTAAAAGAATTCATGAATTTTCCTTTGCCTGCCGTTACTTTCTGGAGTTAATTCCTACATTTTGGTAATCTTTTAAACCTTCTTATCTTTATCTGTTGACAAAGGCATCACACCAGCAGTTTTACTGCTACGAATGCTGGACATTACAAGCTTTTGAGTGATTATGATAAATTTGATATATGCATACAATTAACTTCATGCCTGACATAATTTTAGAGATACAAATATGAACATATTTCGTTTTTAATCGAGCTCTTTTTTAAAATGCTTCAACTATATATATTTTCATACATACATACGTATGTATGTATGTATGTATGTATGTATGTATGTATGTATGTATGTATGCATGTATGTATATATGTATGCATGCATGTATGTATGTTGTGTGTATATATATAGGTATTCATATTTATGCATGTATGCATGTATGTATATATATATATATATATATATATATATATATGTATGTATGTATGTATCCCTAATTTCGTGGTTCTAGAACCTAGCAGTTCTTTTTAGCGTAAGGAATCCCATTAGTGGATTCCTCTTATGTATTTATATATACACTGTACCTTATATATATATATATATATACAT
>NC_068988.1:23566106-23566980 GCF_001194135.2 Octopus bimaculoides | reverse complement strand
AAATGAAATTAAACAGGCTTAATGTTGAGCAACATAAGATTTATTCTTCCAAATTTGATCGAGACATTCAAAGGTATGTGTATTCCATGAACGATTTCACAAAAACGGGCCATGAAGATGTTTCTTGGAGGTGGCGCAGAACACATTCACTTTTGGTGAGTGCCTCTCATGCTCAAATGTGGCATGGGGATTTTCTTCACCTCAAATGCGAACATTATGCTTATTGACTTTGCCATTTGTATGAAATGTGGCCTCATCACCGAAAACAAGCCGTTCCTTGAACTCGGTTTCTTCATGTTTCTCTTGTATATTAACACAGAATTGTTTGCGCTTTCGCTTGTCATCTGCCGTTATGTCCCGAATGAGTTGCAGCTTGTAGAGTTTCATTAGCAATCGTTTCCTCAGGACGTGCCAAACTGTCGCTGGAAGAATCTGGTTTTCCAGACTTGCTCTTCTTATGGACTTCTTTGGGCTTCACAAGAGTTTTTGGCGAACCCGCTGGACCGTCTCTTCCGATGTTAGTGGTCATCCAGATCCTTTTGCCCTGCACAAACAGCACCCCTCTTTGAATTTTTGTACCATGTCTAAATCTGCATTGCTGTTAGTGACTTTTTAGAGATCTCTCTCATAAATACACGCTGCACAGTCTTGTTCGAGCTGTGTTCCAGAATACTCCAACACACAAAACGCTTTTTCTCTTCCAGTGAATGCCATTTCTATACCTGCAAATATAAACATATCAAACATTAAGCATACAATTTTGACCTGTATCTACACATGCTGTTAAAATTAGAAGTCATTTGAACAAGAACTAGCAAAGTTATTAGACGGCGAAATGATAAACGTTTTTTTGAAATAGCCTATATACATATAT
>NC_068988.1:23562267-23563416 GCF_001194135.2 Octopus bimaculoides | reverse complement strand
TATATATATATATATATATATGTGTGTGTGTGTGTATGTGTGTGTGTGTGTGTGTGTGTGTATGTATGTATGTGTGAGTTTGTACATATATGTGTGTGTGTGTGTATATATATATATATGTATCTGTGAGTGTGTGTGTATATATATATATGTGTGTAAGCTCACACACACACACACACACACACACACACACACACACACATGCCACCATGCCTTAGGTACTGACCCAAAAAATAATTTGTAATTTACTGAATAATCACTAATTTTAATTACTTGAAATTATAACCTTAAGGAGAAAACAACATCTCATTAGCGTTAATGAAAATTATTTACAGAAGGGGTAAGGGAGGGAAATCTCGATATTTCAATTAAACCAATTATTAGAAATATACATTAATGTGTATAATTCTAATATTTTGATTTTGTTACTATGGGAACCATTCCGGATATGTTTTGATTGTATCGGATCTTCAACGGTTAAACTTAGATCACCCAATAGCTACTAAAATCTTATTTTCATTTTCTTTTAATTTATATTTTTTTATTCTAGTTCATCTTTTATGTTTTATCTTTTTTTTTACTTCTTTCTGTCATTGGACTATGGCCATGCTGGGGCACCGCCGTGAACTGTTTTCTGGCGGAAGACGTCGAGCCCAGTACTTCTTTTTAAAACTTAGCTAGTGTTAGTAGATTTTAAACTGATCTATACCTGTTTCTTTATTGTCCAAAGGGCGCTAAATATCGAGGGTTCAAACAAGGACAGACAAAGGTATAAAGTCGGTTATATCACCCCAGTGTTTCACTGGTACTTAATTTATCGACCCCGAAAGGATGAAAGGTAAAGTCGACCTCGGCGCAATTTGAACTCAGGACGTAAAGACAGACGAAATACCGCTAAGCATTTTGCCCGGCGAGCTAACGTTTCTGCCAGCTCGCCGGCATGCTAACGTTTCTGCCAGTACTCATAGAGCATTATGTGCCTTAAATGCTCTTTGGATACTTCTATTTTAGAAAGGGTTTTAATCAAAGAAATCTTATTTCTATTATTCTGTAAAATAATATTTAATTAGTTTAAATGTACACAAATGCATAAAAATAATTTTTAATTCCATTAGACATTCTAAAATACTATTAAATTTTATTCAATTT
>NC_068988.1:23557805-23561854 GCF_001194135.2 Octopus bimaculoides | reverse complement strand
GTGTGTGTGTGTGTGTGTGTGTGAATCATTCATTAATTTGGAAGACAAAAAACTATATGCTAATAGAGAAACAGGTCCTGAAACAGCCGAAGTGATGATGGCAACGGAAATTGGAGAAACTGACGCGTCAGTCTTAAGAATTCTCGGTCGGTAATTTTTCAGGCAATTTTGGTCGCTGTTGGTGAATATGTGTTCAGTCATGAGCGTTAACTACAGCATTAGAGTATTTTAGCTCTTATTTCTAGCAATACAGGTGTTATTTAACACCCTTGTCACATTCAGTGACAATTGTAATTCTTCTTTATTGTGAAACATTGCATCCTGCTGTTTACATTAATTTTGTGCGTGGGTACATAAATATATATATACATGATGGTAACACACTTAGTCGCATTAACAAAGGGATATGGGTTCGTATCCCACGTGGATGGGAAAGCCCACTTTTTTTCTGTCGAGAGCTTATGTGACCCATTATTTTCTTTAGTCATTGCACGGTAATCGCTATAAATACCATTATTATTATTATTTACAGGATTGTAAAACTCGACACCGTATAACAAAACCGTTCTCACCGAAAGCACATAGAATTTTTTTTTACAAAAGAACAAGTATGAACTAATATAATTCCTAAAGTTGACAGAAACGGGTGTTAATTCCCTGTGTATTTGGTAACGCACTTAATCGCGTTAACAAAGGGATGTGGGTTCGAGCCTATTTTTTTTCTATCGAGGGCTTATATGCCCCATTATTAGAATATTTTTCTTAGTCATTGCCCAGTCATCGCTATAAGCTAATATAAATACCATTATTTACAGGATTGTAAAACTCGGCGCTGTATAACAAAACCATTCGCACCGGAAGCATATACATACATATATATATATATGAGTGTATGCATGTTTGTATGTATGTGTGAATGTATGTATATGCATGGACACGAACATAACAAAACTTCTACACCAATCTGAATGCATGTATACACGTTCATACAATACGAAACACACACACACACATACTTGTGTGCTTAGTTTCGTATAACGTAAGAGCAACAGACGGCACAACGCAACACGAATTACAAACACACACGCACCAAACGACACAACACAACATTCACACATGCAAAATAAAATCATGACACACACACACATACATACATACATACATACATACATACACACGCACTCCTGCCACTCTGTGTGTGTGTATGTGCGTGTGTGTGTGTGTGTGTGTGTGTGTGTGTGTGTGTGTGTGTGTGTGTGTGTGTGTGTTTATGTTTCATTTAGAAGTGAGTAGATAGAAATTAACTATCCTTCGGCAAACTATAAATGGTTTTCTTTGTTGGAATGGTAAATTGCTACAAATGTTTGTTTGCTTTGTCAGTTCTCTCTTTCACCCCGCTCCCTCTCTCTTCCTCCTCCTCCTCCTCCCCTTCCTCCTCCCCTCTCTCTCTCTCCCCCTCTCTCTCCATACTTGTTGTTTACCACACAAGCACTTTGATTCTTGTAAACAACACTCCGTTACTCACACACTCGTCGATGTATACTTAGTACTTTTATTGATAGTTGTTCCAGTTGATATTGATGTCCTTGTATGTTATATAGAAAATGTCTGCGAAATTTTCTCTTTGTTATTAAGATTATTAATTTTTTTGGTTTTTGTTTTGTTTCTTTTTTTGCTTATTTTTTTTTTCTTTCATTTTATATTCTCTGCTTCTTTGTTTTGTCTTATCTTCGATTATTGTTGTTTATCTGTTTCTCCTCTATATATGTAGTAAGTATGTATAAATATAAATACGCACACACACACACACACACACACACACACACACACACGCACACGCACACACACACATGCACACATATATAGATATAGATAGATCGATAGATATATAGATTCCATCACACAGATATGTATCTCTGCACATATATACACTTATATGCAAATATATATATATATATATATATATATATATGAATGTAGTGTGTGTGTATATATATATATGTATGCACGTATGTATGTACAATATATATGTTTATGTGTGTGTGCGTGTGTACAATTGTACATATATATATATACGTGTGTCTTTGTTTTTAACTATTTGAATTGTATGTATGCATATGTGTGTATGTATATATGTATGTATGTATGTATGTATGTATGTATGTATGTAGGTGCGGTGACTATAGCTGCGTAGGCAAGACATCCGTTTTGCAGCCATGAACATCCCGTTTCGACCCCGTTGCGATACCGCTTGCATCTTTCAAAGTAGTTTTCTGCTATTGTGGCCACGCTTCGACCAATACTTTTTGAGTGGAATTTAGCTGAGAAACACTAAAGAATTCTAGTCGCATAAATGTGTGTGTGTGTGTGTGTGTGTGTGTGTGTGTGTGTGTGTGTGTGTGTGTGTGTGTGTGTGCATTTGAAAGTTAGAGAGAGGTGGGATAGAGACCGCGCGAGTACAGCCGGTGTGTATTTATCTTTTCACTGAATCACAGCCATAGAAATTAGCTGTTCGACTACAAACATCGATAAAATGGGTAACAGAGTGAAATATGTGTTGGAAGCTACGTGTCTCTCATTGCCCAGCTCCGGATGAATGCCCATAGCGGCCCTAAGCACTTATGGATTTTGGTGCCCCCATATATGTCCAATTCAAAATATAAACAATAATGACCCATAAAATAAAATCCATTTTTCAGAATTAAAAAAAAAACTACCAATAAGATTGAATATTTATTTATTTATTTATGCGTTTCAGCCAAGTGACTGTGTTCATGCTGGAGCACTACCATGAAAAAAATGATGAACAACCTTAATCGATTTTGAACCTTATTGGGTTCTCATCAGTGGCGTTTACATCATTCAGACAGCCTCCTGATATAATGTATATTTTTATATATTTCCATTTTATTTATAGTTTGAAAGTTTTCTCCTGTTTTATTATTTTTTTTTAATTACAAAGTCTTTGATGAGATCACTACTATGACACCAAGAACACTTCAAAATTATATTTCCGATCATATAAACCACTCCGAATATTATTTTAGTAAGTTTAAAGTGATTTTGTTTCGTGCCGTAAACCATTTACCATTACTGGTATCAGTGGACTGGGTAGTCACACACATGCACATACATACACGACTGACTTCTTTAAGTTTCCGTCTATCAAATCCACTAACAAGACTATGGACGGTTTGAGGCCATCATAAAAAACATTGCCCCCAAGGTGCCATGCAGTGGGACAGAACCTGAAACTGTGTGCTCAGGAAGCAAGCATCTTACCTCACAGCAACGCACGCGCCTATGTGAAATTTTAAAATATAAAAAAATGTAGGTGGTCATAGTAGATGATGAAATGAACTCAGGAGAATACAATGCCTAGGGTTATAGAGGTGGCTTGTTAAAGGGTAGCATGTTTGTATGTGTCAATGCGAGTGTATGTGAAGGTTTTCTGTTGAATCGGTGGGGTATCTGAAGTTATTTGAATATAGGGATTGTGACGACCGTGATGAAAAAGTTAAATTTGAAATGTCAATTGCTGGGCAGTAACAGACGAAATATGATAGCGTAGTAATTAAAAACAAACTTTAACGACTAATGTAGTTTTTGCGAATTTAATTCTATTTATAGTAGGGGCGTTATTTATCCGAGAGGGTTGCTGAAGACTAGGCCATGCGTTAGGGCATAAGAGGGTGTGCAGAGAAGTTTCCTGGCTTTGGGTAAAAGAAAATACAGGAGGATCAGTTAATTATGATTTTATTCAACGTAATTCCCCTCTCAGATTCACACACTTATTGCAGGACTCCTTCAGTTTTTGTAAGCCCTGTAAGAGAACTCGGAAAGTTGGGCATCCTACCTGGTCTTTAACGGTACCCTAAAAGTCAGGTAGTTTTCAATACCCCTTTATGTGTGTGTGTGTGTGTGTGTGTGTGTGTGTGTGTGTATCTCTTTTACTCTCTCTTTTATTTGTTTCGGTCATTTGACTGCGGCCATGCTGGAGCACCGCCTTTAGTCGAGCAAATCAATCCCAGGACTTATTCTTTGTAAGC
>NC_068988.1:23544465-23551359 GCF_001194135.2 Octopus bimaculoides | reverse complement strand
AAGCTTGACTCAAACGCTCTAATTGCTGACAGTAGACTTGAGCATTGATTGTTGCATTAGGTAGTAATCCTTTGCAATCCCACCAGATAGAGAGAAGAACCTTTTTTTCCCATGAAGTTCCCTTCTCGGTTGTGGTTGAGCTTTTTCCCTCTTACCAAGCCACTGTTTACAACGTTTAACATTTCGATAGAAGATCCATTTTTCGTCACCTGTCACAAGTCTATCCAAAAGGAGTGAAATGAGGTAGCGAGAATGGAGAGAAGAGCAGATATCAACTCGGGATTTGCGGTTGCTTTCGGACAATTCACGAGGCAGGATTTTCTCCACGTAATGCCTGAAGGAACTTATCATCAAACTCAACTGGACGTCCTGTTCGATCTTCATCTTCAAGGCTGAAATCGACACTTCTGAATTTTGCAAATTATCTTCAGCAAGTTCTTTCATTCAAGCATTCTTTCCCATAAACTGAGGGTATGTTTCGAGTCGCTTTGGCTGCAGAGTTTCCTTTTTTGCACTCATAAAGCATTATGTGCATCAAATGTTTTTTGGATATTTCCATGTTACAAATGGTTTTAATCAAAGAAATTTTAATTCTATTATTCTGTAAAATAATATTTAATTAGTTTGAATGAACACAAATGCATAAAAATAATTTTTAATTCCATTAGACATTCTAAAATACTATATTAAATTTCATTGAATTTTAAAAAAGGCAAAATCGGACAGAACTTATGGGATGACCTGATATTTATATACAACTAATATTAATAGTAAATAACAATATTATTCATAATCAAATGATTGCCCTGAGAATTTTCAGAAACACGTACACAGAAAGAAATATTTAGCATCGTTAATCATTATAGAACTTTCTTGAGTTTCATGTTTGTTTGATTAGAATTCAGAAGGAAGAAATAAATCACTTTTTCCATAAATGTCTGTAATCGATGGATATTTCCTCAGAATTGGAATTGTCAACATTTCTCTCAGGAAGATAATACAAAAATAAGTATAAAGACAATATCCGTTAAGCAAACACATAATAGTTCTTAATGTCATCTTCCTTTAGTTTTGACAAATGGAGATAGTGTACGAGAGAGAGAGAGGGTGAGAGAGAATCTCTGTAGTTGCTAGCTACGCGGTGAAGAAGCTTGTTTCGCAACAATGAAGTTTCGGGTTCAGTTCCACTACGTGGCTCCTTAGGCAAGTGTCTTCTAATATCGTACCGGGCTGACCAATACTATGTGAATGAATCTGGTGGACGGAAACTGTGTGGAAGCCCGTGTATATGTGCATGCGCGTGTGTGTTTGCGAGTGTGTGCGTTTTTGTGTTTGTGTTTGTCCCCCAGGAGCTGGTTTGTTTATGTCCCCATAACTTAGCGGTTCACCAAAAGAATCAATAGTATAAGTACGAAACTTTAAAAAATAAGTCCTGGGGTTGATTTGTTTCGACTAAACCTTTAAAGGTGATGTTCCAGCATGGCCGTATTTCAGTGACTGATATAATGACTAATATAAATATAATATAAATATCTCTTAAACTAGTGTATTCCAAGGTACACTGTGCTTAAGCCACCCACCCACAAAAAGTAGTTATGCTCAGTCAGAACTGACCTAGGGTTAAACAACCGCACAGCGATGGCGGATACAGTATGGGCGAAAAATACTAGTGCACAGGATGGTCACGACAGGATTGTCTTTAATCACATACACGCTTAATGAGGGTTTACTTGGAGCTAATGAATAATAGCTACAGAATAGTTTCGTGCGAATGATATTTCATGGTATTTCATGATTCAGTGCAACCATGAGACATAGAATAGGAAACCAGACATAGTGTTAATTGAGAAAGAAAACAAACGATGTTCGATCATAGATATAACATGCCCAGCTGACAAGGTATGCGATATTGGAAGAAAGAAAAGTCGATAGATATGAGAGGTTATCTTGGGAGGTTAAGCAGTTGTAGTCGCAGAAAAAGGTGGTAGTGGTACCAATAATTGTCGGAGCCATGGGAATAGAGAATAAAAATCTTGAGAACTACATGGAACAAATAGGGGGCTGCAATAAGGGTGGAGCACTTGCAGAAAACAGCACTGCTTGAAACCGCTCGAATACTCCGGATGGTGCTCGAAAAATAAGGAGTGTAACCTTAGTTCACTGACACCGTAGTATATCTCCGGCGTTAGAAGCTGTGCAAAGACAATAAAATAATAATAATGATAACAAGAGCACTCAGAGAGCGCAAACCTTCGCCAAAGTAACACCAACGTTCTCTTAACGATTAGCCAGAGATGATTTTTAAAATGAGAATATCTGAAATAAACTCGACTGCTCTCATAAACGAGAATACTAAAAATGAGCCCGGCCGCTCTCAAAAATTAAGTAAAAAAAAACAAGAAAAATAATCCAAAATCCTTGTCCGGTACCGGATCGATCTCAAAATATAATCAGTTCGTGCCAGTCACGAGGCCAAACATCCCTGGAAGTTTCATCCGAATCCATCCAGTGGTTCCTGAGATACCTTGTCCACGGACAAACAAACAAACAAACAAACAAATAAACAAACACAACTGAAAACAATACCTCCGCCTTAGCGAAGGCGGGGGTAATAATAGAACAAGGGACAAGCATTTTGCTCCGTCAAGGTGTTTGCAAAATTGAATATTCAGATTTTAAACAGAGAATTCCATTGCGAAATACCAAATTTCATTTTCAATGATATTTCTGTTTTAAACCCGTTTCTAAACCTTCCAAACATTCCCACCCTTTCTTTTTCTCTTTGTCCCTCTTTTTCTATTTCTCTTTCTCTCCTTCTCGTCCGTCTGTCAGTCTCTCTGTTTCTCTTTAAATTACATTTCTTATCTTTCACCATAACATGTCTCCACCCAAGCAGTCAACCTTTATTTCCACATCAACTGAAGTGCTTGTGCGTGATTTTTCTAAAGCTAATGTATTATAGAAGACAAATTTCACCGAATTCACGCTTTTACTGTCTTAAATATAGAAAGGATATATTAAGAATATTTATATATTAGGTATATTTATATATTAGGAATATTGCCTCCAGCAGCAGAGACCGGATGGACATGACTGAAGTGATTTTCATCATAGATTGGTTCATTAATGTTGATCTGGTAGTTAAAGAACAATGGCAAGAATAACATGTATATAGGGCCAGAATGAGGCGATTTGGCGTTGCTGCTTGGATGCAGACAACTTTGCATAGTTAACTGGACATTCACCCTGTTTTTGTTGCCAGTATATTTTGGTACTTAAGACATACACACGCGCACGCTCATACGCACCTAGAAATATACACATAGGGATAAAAGAATAAGAGAGGGAGAAATACAATTTATTAATTTAACATGATTTACATAAGCGTTTTCCTTCTCAAATTCATAAAGAGAAATGTGTTCACTGGCATAAACAGAGAAACGGAAGGGAAAAGGAAGGAGAAACGGAAGGGAAAAGGAAGGAGAAAAGAAAAAAACATTAAAACGTCGGATGTCAAGTAAGTCAGCGTCGAATCAGCGACGGCAAGTAGTCGGCGCCAAAACGGCTGTGTCAAAACGTCCTATATTCTATATAGAATATCGGGCGAAACGCATAGCACTATTTATCCTGGCGTTTAGCGTTCCGAGTTCAAATCCCGGCAATACCAAGTCGGCTTGTCGGTGGATGGCGGAATCATTTAAGTGTCTTACGTGCTGTCTTATGGTATTTGTTTCGTTTTGAGTTCAAGTCTTGCCGTGACCATAGTACAATTTGAACTCAACAGCAAACTCAATCCATCACTCGTTTTAATAGCACTACCTGGTCCTTGGGCGGCTTTTGTTGAGTCCATTCTGTTACGAGCATTCGGATAGCGTCCCTTGTTTGAAAATATCTTCCTCCTTTCTTTCCTCCTGCTCACCAGTCTCAAAGGCCCACCCTGCAAAAGATCTTCGCCATCATCCTACTTTCTGACTAAGCGATAATCATCCATCTATTCAGCCATTTGTCCATCCATTTTCGTCGCTTACTGTTACTGGAAGGGTCACGGTGGGATTGAGTCCTCGGGTACCTCCACCATAGGGCCCTATTAGAAGCAACTGCTATTACACTTTCTAGCTGAATTCCCAAGTGTGATCAGCTAAGACTTACTGTCGTACCTAACCGTCTCATTCTTGGTCTACTCCTGGGTCTCCTGCTGGTTGATTCAGCTTTAATAATCTGCCCTGCGAACTTTTCCTACGGCATTCTAACCGCATAACCACGGTACGGAAGCTGTCACAACTCATTGTGGTGAAGTAGCATCACGACCTGAAGAGATTTCTTGATCTCTGAGCTGTACACCCTATCGAGTAACATTACACCAGAAATCGTTCTGAAGAACCCCATTTCGGCCGTCTGAATTAGCCGTCGTACTCTTCTGGTCAGCACCTAACATTCATGACCATAGGTGTAGATAACGATAAACGAAACAACAATTAAAAAAATCTAACCAGTTCGTGCCAGTCACGAGGCCAAACATCCCTGAAAGTTTCATCCGAATCCATCCAACGGTTCTTCAGATATCTTGTCCACGGACAGACAAACAAACACGACTGAAAACGATACCTCCGCCTTCGCTAAGGCGGAGTTAATAACTATGATTTAAACTCAAACACGACAGAACGAAGCATACAAAGGGCAGGTTTTGAGAATAGTCCTTCTGTTGCATCATCCGCTGAACAGGACCGTAATCCTAAAGAGAGATGCATATTATCATCTGAGCCTGCTTTTTCATTCGATTTGAAATCCAAGTTTTGAACATCAAGCATACGGTTCCAAACATTATATCACACCCGATAGAGGAGATATAGTTCCCGAGTCGATGACAATTACGATAATTTCTTTATTATTATTATTATTATTATTATTATTATTATTATTATGGGTTAGCGCGTTGAGATCTAGAGATAGGTGAATTTCTTCCTTACACGCTCTGAAATATAGACTTCCAGGAGTGTGGCGTTTTCTTTATCACGTATATCTGTGCCACGCGTATATATGTGTGTATATGTGAATGAGTGTGTGTGTGTGTGTGTGTGTGCGCGCGTGTAAATGAGTGTGTGTGTGTGTGTGTGTGTGTGTGTGTGTGTGTGTGTGTGTATTGCACGTCACTTTTTTTGCTAGCTTCTCTAGTATAAGAATTTTTGACAGTTTCTTCTGAGTCGCTCAAAACATTTTCCGTATATTCAATTTGGTTTGTTTATTTTGGCGATATATATGGGTGTTGTTGTTGTTGTTGTTGCTGATGATGTTGATGTTGTTAACGGTATTCTTCAAATTGTAGCACTTGCTGTGAAATTAAATTTGTTCCGGTTTTTCACTTTTTTTTTTTTTGCATGTAGTTATTCATTTTTCAATTTTTAGAGTAGTGTTTTCTCCGAGGAGAAGCCATCATTATTTGAATGTAAACTGAAGCATAAAAATACACGTATGTCCAAAGTTGATAGGACTTACATGTTAGACTACCCAACACAGAGTTGTCGACCAACGCTTTCTGTGAGTTTCTTTGTTGAATAATACGAAAAATATTTCCTTCCGGTTGTAGTCGATAAAAACTAAAAAAATTTGATACACGATCAAATCTCATCTGCTTACGTCAACATCGGTTAATAAAAATTCCTTCTACTATAAATAAAATGCTTGAAATTTTGAAGGGATTACATTGACCCCAGTCGATTGCATTGATCCTCGTGCTCAACCGGTATATATTTTATCGACCGCGAAAGGACGAAAGGTAAGTAGACCTCCACGGCAATTAAACTCAGAACGTAAAGACGGACGAAATATTGCTAAGCATTTTGGGTGGCGTGCTAAGAATTCTACTAACTCACCGTCTTACATCGAAAAAGGGTTTCAAATTTTGGCAGTAGACCCGCAAATTTGGAGGGAGGGGACAGTCAATTTCATTGATCTCAGTACACAACTGGTACTTATTTTATCGACCACAAAAGGATGAAAGGTATGTAGACCTCGACGGCATTTAAACTCAGAAATAAAGACAGACGAAATACTGCGAAATATTTTGGGCGGCATGTTAAGAATTCTACTGACTCACTGTCTTGCATCAAATAATAATAATGGTTTCAAATTTTGGCACTAGACCCGCAGTTTTGGAGGGAGGGGACAGTCGATTTCATTGATCCCAGTTCACAACTGGTATTTATTTTATCGAACCCAGAAGGATGAAAGGCGAAGTTGACCTCGACCAAATTTCAACATTGAATAATAATAATAATAATAATAATAATAATAATAATAATAATAATAACAATGATAATAATAATAATCCTTTCTACTCTAGACACAAGGCCTGAAATTTAGGGGAAGGGGATGAGTCAATTAGATCAACCCCAGTTTTTTTTTTTTTTCCAGCAGAGAATTAATATAACGGAGCCTATGTAACCACCGCCGACCCAAGCTGATTTATCAAAACGATGGATGAACAACAATGGCTAAAATTAGTAATGTCTTTTTGCCTTGATCCACTGTACCACTTTACCAAGGAATAAAGTCCCACAATTATTTTAAAGTTGGTTTCTTTCGTTACTTCCACGAATGAACATGCAACATATATTATATAACGATTTAGAAGATTCTTTAGTAAAAGCAAGCGAGATTTTAGACCAACGCAAAACGTGTCCGCGGAACACGAAACCAATTATTGGTTAATTGCATGCTTTGTCGGTTCAGTTGATGGACCAAGGCCTGTTATTTCGGGGAAGGTGGAACATCGGTCACATCGACCCCCGTGTTCAGTCGACTCCGAAAGGATGAAAGGCAGAGTCGACCTCGGTGGCATTTGAACACAGAACATAAAGACGGACGAAATGCCGCTACGCAGAACATCCCAGAAGC
>NC_068988.1:23539711-23541189 GCF_001194135.2 Octopus bimaculoides | reverse complement strand
GAGAAAGGGCTCTATACCCCTTTCTTATTTTTTCT
The DNA here is from genome assembly GCF_001194135.2 of Octopus bimaculoides. Lineage (NCBI taxonomy): Eukaryota > Metazoa > Mollusca > Cephalopoda > Octopoda > Octopodidae > Octopus > Octopus bimaculoides. The sequence continues at coordinate 23,541,154 of NC_068988.1, read as the reverse complement.
GACCAGGCTCCCGTGGTTTTATGGGTTTTTCCACGTGTAACCTTTCCTTTTTCGAAGCGCCTCCCCCTTTGGGAGTTCTACTTATTTATTTATCTATTTATTTATCTATTTATTTATTATATCTTTCTCCGTTTTCTTCCTCTGTTTAGACGAACTTTCCTACCTTTTCGGACAAAACCTTTTGTAACCTTCGTCCTGTCTTTGTCCTTATATGTCTTTAATTGATATTAGCCCTTGTGGCCAATAAAACGAATTAATTATTATTATTATTGGTTTGACTCTGGTTCGGTCTTATATCTGGTTGGATTTACGTGAATAGCGGGTTACTACCTGTAACCTTAGGTATCCATAAATTTTCAATGGTCCTTAAAATGCTTCGAACCCTCCTGATAATTTTTCCTGTCCCTAAGAGGCAAACTTTCTGTAGAAGTTCTACGGACCATTCTATTCCAATCTATTTCAACCATTTGTCTATATTTTTGCTTACACTTCCCAATGCACCAATCATTATAGGCACAACCTTAACACTTTTCATTTTCCAAGTTCTATCATTGTTATTGTTCAGTAGTTTTATTTTTATAACGTGCTTTCACTTCACTACCGAGCGCAGCTCTGTGTGCCTTGGGTATGTGCTGTGGTTTGCTGTGATGCTCTTATGGTTACTGTATTGAAAGTGTTTTGCGTAGGACATGTGTCCTTCGTAACACAGTGTAGGTTAAAAATGAACCGGAGTCTTTAGTCATCTGTCAAGTCACAACAGGGATCTTAGACAGATAATACTTTCCTTAAGATGTTACTGTATTTATTTTGAGATGCTCTGTGTTTCTTTCAATTACTTTAAATATATCAAAGAATTTAGTAAAATAACTTAGTTATCATTCAACTAGTGTTAAGAACATAAATTGTGACTAAGGTTTGGTGGAATATTTTAATTCAAAACTTATGAAAACAAGACATTTGTACTCAGAGCCAGAACCTGTTTCAGCCGGGTTGGTAATGAAAAGTTTAAGATGTGCGCTGTGCCCAATACGGCTGCTTTTGGTAAGACATCAATCTTGCATGGAATTTCCAGTTGCCTTAACAAGTTTGAAGTTTCAATGGGATTATAATTATCATTATCATTATTAATAATAATAATAATAATAATAATAATAACATGATGATGATGATGATGATGATGATGAAGAGGACAAGGACAAAGTTCATGATGATGTCGATGACGATGAAGATGATGATATAAAGCACGTGTTTGTCATGTATACAATGGCGTTGATCGCATAATATGAGTTAAACATCGAACTATACAGCTATTCATTGGCAAACGCAAACCTAGCGTCCGTGTCGCGCACGAACATATCCTTGTTCTGTTTTCGTGTTTTCGTGTTACATTCACTCACAAGATGAGTCACCTGACCGCTGTAAAGCTGGTAATATCATGTTTTT
>NC_068988.1:23537283-23539701 GCF_001194135.2 Octopus bimaculoides | reverse complement strand
CGACGCCTTTGTCAATTTTGTCTTTCATCCTTTCAAGGATCGATAAAATAAAGTACCAATCAAACACTGTATTCGAGGGTATCGATTAACTCCCTCCCACTAAGACCTCTGGCCTTATGCCGAAATTACAAATCACTATTATTATTATTATTATTATTATTATTGTCGCCGTCGTCGTTGTTATTGTTGTTGAAAGGTGGTGAGCTGGCAGAGTCGTTAGCAGGCTGGACGAAATGCTTAGCAGTATTTCGCCAGTCGCTACGTTCTGAGTTCAAATTCCGCCGAGGTCGACTTTGCCTTTCATCCTTTCGGGGGTCGATAAATTAAGTACCAGTGAAGCACTGGGGTCAACGTAATCGACTTGCCCTTTCCCCCAAAATTTCAGGCCTTGTGCCTATAGTAGAAATTATTATTATTATTTTATGTTTGACTTTTGCTTTGCATTTGTACAAGTTGGTTCCAAGTCTCACCCAGAGACTAAAATTCTACTGACTTGTAATATTTTAGTTTTGAAATAGTTTTACGAGAGTTAAACATTTGCAAGTTGACACTGTCTTTGTTAGGATATAAGCGGTCTCCGTAAGAACGAACTTTTGTAGTTCTGATACCGTGCTGTTTCCTACTATTTGGTATTTGGTGTCGTTTCCAAAGCTCCAGTGATCACAGGTTCAGTTGTTGATCTTATATGCCACATTAAAGAGATCTTGATTTTAAACTCCTAATATTTACTTAACTTTTCAAATGTTTTTACAGAAGTGCTGCAGTCGGCTGGGATTGACATATCCATGAGCAGATATGTTTTGTCAGCGAGTTTTTTTTTTTTTTTTACCACAACATTTGGCCCATTGGCCTCTATAGCACGATAAGGCAGTGAGCTGACAGAATCATTAAGCGTATCGGACAATATGCATAACGGAATTTCTTCCAACTTTTTACGTTGTGAAATCAAACTCCGCCGTGGTCGACTTGACTTTTTATCGTTTTGGGGTCGATAAAATAATTACTATGAAATAATTATTTCACTTTTAAAAAATGATTTATTGCCGTAAATTTTATATATCAGTTATATGTATATTGTAATACATTCAGTTTTTCTTGGAATAAGATACAGGCTGTAACTATAATCTGATTAATATTTTGGCTGGAACTATTAACAATAACTAAGTTTCGGAGCAGACTTTATAGTGTAAAATAAAGATTTGCAGGGATGGGGGAGGAAGTACGCAGAGTCACCTTCTGTACGGAAAACAAATAGCCAACTTAACACAACCACAAGATTATGAGCCTAGTGAGTTTGATTAATATTACAATCGTAGAGAAGTGGACAAAATAGTTTTAAAAATGAATCCTTATTGTAATCCTTAATCCTGGTCATAAAATATAAGATAGAGTGTAAATCCCAAACTGATTAAGATTAGTACGCTATAAATAACAGCCAACTCTCTTAATTCCAGTTTTAATTAAGGATGGACACACTGGTAAATTATAGTATTTTGTATGTTAAATGTCGAGGTGGTCAATATCTGATTGTCTTTTATTAAATTTTTGTTTGACCAGTGCTGAACTGGGTTATACAACTACAACGTTCAAGTTTATATTAATGCTTTGTATCTTCTACCGTAGCTTACGACGGTGGCCTTGCGACTCCTTCGGCAGTTGAAAGTTCATAGTATAGCATAACATATGTTGTGGTAATTATTTTTGTTTTAAATCTTTGTAATTTTAGCTCAATAAATTAATGCTTTGAAAAGAATTCAAACCGTTCAAAGGGCAGATGTCAAGGATGTTACAATTACAAACAGAGAAATAGTCTTGCATGATCATCTTGGGGATATTTCTCACATTTATACATTCTATAGAAGCAGGGAAGATTATTGTACAGCTGTAACTTACATTAATATTATTTCTATTGTAGGTATTATGATATCGACGCGTAAATGCTTATAAAAGTTTCTTGAAGGTCCTGGTCATATGAAATTGAAGAATTAAATATTATGGAATATTATACCATATTATTTTTCATTTTCTATTTCCACTTTTATGAATAGTCACATTCTGTTTGTAATGCCTCCTGTCTTTGAAGCCACCGTCTTTTAATGTATCATCTTAGTAATGAGCTGTTCGATTAAATGATTCCTCGTCAAAGGATATGCACTTACAAATGCTATTTAATAAAATTTGTAGGATATTGGAATTTATGTTCATATATTATATTTTCTTGTTAGGTTTATTACAAGGGAAGCGTTTGCCAATACCTGGATGTAAAGCTACATCTAAGAACATTGCTTAAATTCACGTCAATTCTATAATTTCCGAATCTAACAATCGAACGCTTTGAAATGTTGTTAAACTTTATATACATGTGTGTGTGTGTGTGTGTGTGTGTGTGTGTGTGTGTGTGTGTGTGTGTGTGTGTGT
>NC_068988.1:23534427-23536916 GCF_001194135.2 Octopus bimaculoides | reverse complement strand
ATTAATAGAAGAAAGAGTATGCAGGCGGCGAGCTGGCAGAAACGTTAGCACGCCGGGCGAAATGCTTAGCGGTATTTCGTCTGCCACTGTGTTCTGAGTTCAAATTCCGCCCAGGTCGACTTTGCCTTTCATCCTTTCGGGGTCGATAAATTAAGTACCAGTTACGCACTGGGGTCGATATAATCGACTTAATCCGTTTGTCTGTCCTTGTTTGTCCCCTCTGTGTGTAGCCCCTTGTGGGCAGTAAAGAAATAGGTATTTCGTCTGCTGTTACGTTCTGAGTTCAAATTCCGCCGAGGTCGACTTTGCCTTTCATCCTTTCGGGGTCGATTTGATAAGTACCAATTATGCACTGGGATCGATATAATCGACTTAATCCTTTTGTCTGTCCTTGTTTGCTCTCTCTGTGTGTAGCCCCTTGTGGGCAGTAAGGAAATAAGAATAATGAGTATGGAGACTTGTACGTCCATAAAATTATTTTATAGTAATATACAGCATATCATAATGATCTACACGTGCTTCCTCTCTGCAGCGGCTACTCATTGTTGCAAACGCAACCCTGCAATATTGTAGGTTCAGCTTCCTCAGGGTCCCTCCATTTGGTCATCCATCCATTACGGCTCCTACACCTCTACCGTATTGACGTGGCGGGGCCCTCCCTTTCGGAGGTGTCTTCAGCTCTGGTGTTGAGTGCATGTCTTCTTTCTTCTGTTCCCTGGCCTCTTCGATGCGGCGTCAACGAGTGTCAGCGGCCGACTGACTTGTCTTGTCAAATTTCCCTTTAAATACCTGCTGGACTACATCCGTAAGCAACGTCGACCCCGTAAGAGAAAAGCATTAATATGTAATGGCGAAGGCGTCAGAAGAGCATGTTTTTCTCTGATCTTGACTATCAATGTAAGATGTGTAAGACTTGTTAACACTCCTCCAGAACACTGCAGCTGAAATCGGTCTGTTTTTCATTGTAAAGAAGACTTAATGCACGACCATCAATGAAGCAATGTAAGTCACCTACCAATCTGCTCACTCGATGGCACATGATACAAGGCGGTGGGTAACATTTATTAGTTTTGGTCCCTCAGAAACAGCATCAGCAACGTAAGATAAAGCAAAATGAAATGACAAGATTTTGTTGTATCTCGGAAGGGTCACATTACCAATAATAAACATACGCACCGGTACTACATAATTTATTTATTATTTATGTTTCAATTGCTTAACTATTTAATGAATTAACTAAACGATTGTTCGGTTAATCAAGCGATCTGTTAGACTCGTCTAAGTCCTTACGTCAGCATTCGCTGTCGTTGATGAAATCACCATGAAAATAAAAGAACTTACAAACCTAGTTGATTAATTGACCGAATGATTTATCAAAAGATCGATTAGTTGATTTGGTTAAATAGTTAACCAAACGATAAAGATGTGAAATAGAACCAATGCGTGTGTCTATGACTGGCAGAGAATCGTTAGCATATCAGAGAAAATCCAAAACGGTATTTTTCCAGCTCTTTACATTCCGAGTTCAAATTCCGTTGAGATCGACTTTGCTCGGCATCCTTTCGGAGTCGATAAACTAATTACATACCAGTTGAATACCGGAGTGGGGTGGCGGTCGATGAAATCGTCAACCTTCCGCCCACAAAATCTTCACGACTTGAAGCAATACTAGAAACAAGTGTTGGCATAACGACCCCCCCCCCCGAGATACGATACATGTTTCAATACACGAATTCATAGCAAGAATCTTGCAAACGAGATACAAAGACAAAATGACAAGAATAAAAGAGAAAATGGTAAAATTACGTATTTTATTATTTACAGTTTTCCTGTAGAGAACTGAATCAAGTTCTGCTTTTTGCTTGTAGTGTTGTTGGTAATAGTAGTAGTGATAATGGTTGTCGTAGTAGTAGTGTTCATCATTATAATAATTATTATCTTTATTATTTTTTTAATAATTTTTTTAATTAATTTTATTAATTGTAGTCATGTAATTATGCTACAAATTTTAAGTAATATTTGTTTTATATTTCCTTTTTATTATTATTATTGTTGTTGTTGTGTTGTTCACATTGATTTAGACTGTAGCAGGAATAATAATAGTATTGTTAGTAGTAGTAGTAGTGTTTGTAGTGGTGCGTTGTAAAGTTGCGTGTTAATAACACGGGTAGTAACGAGGGTTTTTTTGCTCATAGTTCTTGTAACGGTACTGTAGTTCTTTTTTTTTTCCAGGTCAAGTGAAGTACTGGGGTGAAGATACGTTCGGTGGGCGTCTAGGTGGGTAGATTTAATCCACAAAAAGGAAAAAAAAAAAAGAAGTACTGTACTTGACCTTCCCAAATTTATGACCTCCCCCCACCCCCACCCACCTCATATTAGTTACATGTCAATAATAGCGGGGGATGGAGGAAGGTGGGGTTTTCGAGACTGGCGGTGGGTAGGTAGGTAGGTAGGTAGGTGGGTGGTGGTGGTGGTTGTTGTTGTTGCGT
>NC_068988.1:23532596-23534135 GCF_001194135.2 Octopus bimaculoides | reverse complement strand
AGAGAGAGCTTGATAGAGATGAAGAGATAGATAGATCGATTTATAGAGAGAGGATTAACAAAAGATACAATGGCCAACAGATAAACCTATAAGTAAGGGTTTGTTGGGTGTGTTGGTGGTAGTGGTGGTGGCGGTAGTGGTGGAGGGAGTAGGTGAGAGACTAGAGATAGGAATAAAAGAGATAGCGGTTGAAATTGAGGGGGGAGCAGCGGTGAAGAAGAGGAGGAAAAAGACAAGAAAAAGGAGAGAGAGAGAGAAAATGTGCAAAGTCTTAGTAATGGAAGCAGATGATAAAACGGTGAGAAAGAAAGCAACAAATTTCTACATGTGTGTGTGTGTGTGTGGACAAATGAGAGAAAGTGGCACTTTGCATGTTTGGTAGGACTTATATATATGTTCTTTTATTAACAATCTGACTTGACCCTGTATCACTTAATATTTCTTCATTCAATTTCTGATGAGACGGGTTCGTCCTATGCATCCATTCAGAGCTGAGACAAACTGTTACATGTATATATATATATATATAATTTTTCAAAGAAAACTTATATATATATATATAATTTTTCAAAGAAAACTATGTAATCGTTACCAATATAGCATGAGATTTCACCGCAAAAAAGCCTAAATTAGACTCCTTAGGGATCGTTCTCCTTGTTTATATATCCAAAGTTTTAAATTTAAATTTGAGAGAGAGATTTGACGCTAATATCCATTATTAATAATGGATATTAGCGTCAAATCTCTCTCTCAAATTTAAAACTTTGGATATATAGATATAAATGTGTATTTCCTGTAAGTACCGGTTCATTGGAACATAGAGCAAATAAATTAAAGAACTCAAAAAGTGCCAATATGTCTTATCCAAACTAGAGCCCCCCGCCCCCAATAAAATGCATACACTGTTTCATTGAAAAGCTCATCAGCATGCCTGATGATCCTTTGAGGGAGACAAAAATATGCATTTTATTCAACTCATTGTTTTGGATAAACCTTACGCACGCACATACACAATATCCATACATTATCTTTAAACTCCCACAATTTATTGAATCAAATTGTAAAAATAATTTATGAACACCCTGTGTGTATATATGAATATATATATATGTGCGTGTATATATGAATATATATATATGTGTGTGTGTATATACATATATATATATATATATATGTAGGTGTGCGTGTGTGACACTTCTATTATTAACTCCTCTTTTCTGAATCAATTAATCAATTCCCACCAGGTCATTCTATATAAGTACATTCATCCATTCTGTAAGTGTATATATTTACTAGTTCACTAATGTTATCACTAAATGATTATGGGCCAATTATTCTGTAATGCATATCACATTATCAATATTGCCAGTATTATTACTCCCTTCCATGTCTTTGTGCATGTTATATGATTTATCACCCATCTGTACATTGATAAAACAATTGTAAACTATGGAATAAACAGCTCATTGTTCACTTAGATGCATACACATGTAGCAATATATATATATATATATATATATATATATATATATATATATA
>NC_068988.1:23529733-23532167 GCF_001194135.2 Octopus bimaculoides | reverse complement strand
ATATATATATATATATATATATATATATATATATATATATATAAGTGGAAGAACAGGAGAAGGAGAATGAGAAAGATTAGAAATTTCATATAATGTGACAGAGGTGTGTGGACAAATTAGAGAGTGAGAGACGGATGTGAAGTGGAGGAAGGGATGGATGGAAAAAAATTGGAAGAGCAGGGTTATGCAGCCAGTTGCTAGCTAAGGGTCTGCAGACAACAATGTGTAACAAACTGACAAACAGAAACCCTAGGTAGCAGCTAACTGGATAGAATCAGAACACACATACAACAGGGCTATGTGTGTGTGAGTGTGTGTTTATGTATGTGTTGAATAAGTTTTTGTGTACATCTGTGTGTACGTATATATGTGTAGGATTCAGAACTGTGATGGTAAAAAAGCTAAGAAAATTATGATGGGTGTGTGTATGTATGTGAGTGTATGCGTATATGTCCATCTAAGAGTACACGGCATTATACCAGGTTGTGTACATGCTTATGAGTTTGTGAGCACAGCTGATGTTGGCAATGTTGCTTATGGCAACGATGATGATGAAGCAGAATAGCAGTAGTAGTAAGAGGATGTTACAATGATGTTGATGATGATGTTGTTTACATATATATTGCTTTTGGTTGTTTTAATCATACAACAAAATAAATTTTCTATATACCTTTATATAGTTGCGAATGTGTGTACATTATATATATACAATATATATATACATATATATATGCATACATATATATTTATACATGTATATACATATATATACATACATATATATATACACATATATATACATGTATATATATATACATATGTATATACATACATATATATATACATGTATATATATATATATATACATGTATATATATATATACATATGTATATACATACATATATATATATATACATGTATATATATATATACATATGTATATACATACATATATATATATACATATATATATACATGTATATATATATATATATATATATATATACATGTATATATATATATATACATAAGCATATACATACATTATATATATATATATATATACATACACACACACGTATATATATATATATATATATATATATATACATACACATATTATATATATACATATACACATACATATACATACATATCTATACATATATATATATACATACATATACGTATATATATATATATATACATATATATATATATACATGCATATATATACACGCATACATATACATACATATACATATCTATATTAATTATTACAAGGATATGATTACCATTTAAAGGGATGTCAGCATCCAAATTCCCCAGATTTATCCAGTGTAACAATGAAATACTAAAAGATGTGAGCTTCATATAAATGAATAGGGTTATATTACCATTCATGTACAAGAAAATGGAGAAATTTACATATAGATATCAATTTATTGAAACAAATCCAATTTTGAACAATATGGAAACTCATAGAACCTACAGTGGTTTCCATATCCAATCAATTAATTCAAATTAGAGTAATTCATATTGAATATAGTCAATTGAACATTTCGTCAAGATCAGAACTTGATAGAAAAAGGAACTACATTCCAGTATGTTGATATACCATTTGGTAGACGCAGCATTAAATTCAGCTATATGCACTTGTGCATTCTAATTTAATTAAAAAACAAAAACCCGTTTCTTGTATATATGCAGCTTTGTTTTAATTTATTTGTAAGCGTGTGTGTGTTAATGTGTTGAAAAAAGGTGCCGTTAGGTTGCCCAAATTTTGATACAGTTAGTTATAATTAAAAACATTTATTCCTAATTTTCATTATTACTTGTGAGAGTACCAAATGTCAGCAAAGTTTTATAATCACCTAAGAATTATATTGTAAGTCGCCTAGTTATAACTTCTAGTATTAATAATTAAATACAATTTTTTTATTTTTTATAATTTAAAACATGAATCGTAGTTACTTCAACTATGTACTACATGACCATAAAGAAATTCAGTCAGTTTACATAATCAAAAATGATGTCTCAACACATTAGAATGTAGTACTTTTTTCTATCAAGTTCTGACCCTGATGAAATGTTCAGTTCACTATGATTCAATATGAATCATTAATTTAATTTTTCTAATTTGAATTAATTAATTGGACATGGAAACAATTGTAGGTTCTGAGTTTGATATTGTTTAAAATTGGATTTTTTTCAATAAATTGATGTCTATATGTCATTTCTCCATCTTCTTCGTTTTCTTATATATATTTATATGTATCGTCTTCCCTTCTATTGGACTTTCCTTTGCTCCCGAAGAAGAGCATCTGCTCGAAATGTTGAACCATCTTTCTTTCCTTTCTTAAGTGTCTGCTAATACATTACATGTACCACGTCCTAGCATTGTTGTTTTTTGTGTTAGTTCTTTTTGGGATT
>NC_068988.1:23526325-23529491 GCF_001194135.2 Octopus bimaculoides | reverse complement strand
TATATATATATATATGTATGTATATACATGTATGTATGTATAAATGAATATATGTATGTGTCATTTTGTTTTTACATCTGTTTTTCTATGCTCACATGGGTTAGAGGAAACTTGACACAAATAATTTTCCATAGCCAGATGCTCTTCCTGTTATCAACACATATCTGTTTTACAAGTATAGTGTTGATCCTCACACATTATCAGGAACACAGTCTGTTTCTTTTAAACAATGTCAATGAGGATACTTAGAATGACACCCACACGCACAGAGATAAACATGTGTATGTGTGTGTGTGTATATATATAAATATATATATATACATACACATACACACATGCATATGTACCAGAACATTCTTTAATCTAGTGTTAGTACTGTGCAGTGTAATATGGTTTAGTTTAATGTTATTTAGACTTAAGCCATCCCCTATAAAGTAAATATAGGCAGTCCAGCTGTGACCATCCCATTTATCAGGGACTGCACTGTTAATTGTAACACACATTTTTTTTTAAAGACTGTAGAGGGTAATTGATGAAGATTTGATTGCTATTTCTAGCGAGTTGAGGAATCACAGTAAGTCTCCCTAGTTTCAGATGGTATGGGATGTTATGTTGATTGTAACAGCTCTGCAAGTAGAAGAGTAACAAGAAATAAAGTACTTGTCTGTGGATGGTTATGGAAGACAGACTGACAGACAGACAGACAAAAAGATGAAGGGAGAGATGGAGAAATTAGAGAAAGAGAGAGACAAGACAAAATGAGTAATAATGGTTGTTTGATAAAGTAAAACATAAATTAGACTGAAGGTGAGATTAGATGAGTCAGCTTAAGAGATAATATCAGGGTTGTCAGAAAGATCAATGACCATACTAGAATGACTTATATTTTATTTTTATATAGAATGAGCCATCATAGGTGCTTCTATATTCAGTTACTCAACTGGCGAAGATTAGCAGCCAATTTTCCCTTCAAACTACTTCCTATCAATTTGAAATAGGAAATAGTTTTAATTGAAATTCTGAAATGTTAAATTATCTTTTAAGAAGTTTAAAAAACAATTATAAATAAATTTATTTGATGTAATTTAAACATAATTCCAAATGTTATGCTCTTACAAGTCTCATATTAATTTCCCAGCATTTTAATTCCCTACACATTACCCTCACATCCTGCTCAAAACAACATAGGAGTCTGATCTCATCCAGGGTGCATTGCACCAAAAACAACTACCTGGAGTTACTCCCCAGGCACTAAGATGTACCTGGAGGGTATCAGGGTAGATAGCACATAGCACCAATATAATTTAGCTCTACCAAGTACCCAACTACATAGATATTAAATAAACTTTCTACATTGCAAACACCTTCACCTAAGTCTGATGAATCAATATAATATATATGTATACTATAACAAATTATATATATATTATTTAATAAACACAATATGTATTTTTATGAGCCACTAATAGTTTCATGCAATGAAAAAGAATTTAGACAACATTTTATAACATGTCAGGTGCTTTCATGCAATCCTCAGGCTATGATAGCCTGAGGATTGTAAGAACGCATCAGATGTTAAAAACTGCTGAGTTGTTTTCATCACATGAAACTATTAGTAGCTCATAAAATTATATATAGTGTGTTCATTTTAAAATATTTATCTCCCACCAGATGGAGTACATTTTCTCTTAATCTTACCATCATAAAACCGTACACTACATATATTTATTTGTGTATTAAGGATACCATTGGTTTCTTGCTAAGAAAATCATCTTAATATAACAATTTTTCAAGCCAATCACATGGCAGAATGGTGTCCATCTCCATTTTGGATAATGAAAACCACTCCTCCATGTGAGCGGCTTGAAAAATTAAGGTATTAAACTATTTTTCTTAACATGAAACCAATAGTAGCCTTAATACACAATTAAGAAAAACTCTATCCACCAGCAAAGTGGATTCTCGTTGCTTAAAATTTACAGTAAATTTGAATTTTACAGTAAAATAGAATACATGGCTTATATATGAGTGATTATATATCATAAACATATTAGCTGTTAGTTTCTGTGGGAATGGACGAGTTGACGTAGATGCCTCTGATGAGAATCTAAAAATCAATTTTTCAGTCTAGGGTGAAATAGCTAAATTACCCCTCTTTGTAGACCTACAATATAGGTTCTGTATATGTACACACACAATACAAATGAGTCAGCATGAAAGAGTGGACACAAAAATCCAGCTGATATATGCATGTGTGTGTATGTATTTATATATATATATATATATATATATATATGTATGTATATCTTGCTTGTCTATGTCTAGCAGGTGTTTCAACACCACACAAATTGATGAGAATATATTCTCTTCCACCTACATCGTAGCCTGCCCATGAACTGGAAAAACACATACTCTGAGTTTGTTCAATACTGCTTATATATACATATATAGATACATATCTTTAAATACAAAGAGAAGGAAATAAATAGATAGGTAGATGGCTAGATATACAAACATACTATTATCATCTACTGCTGTTTCATAGGATTGTTGTTTTGTATGGTTTAACATTGCTTTCAACAGAATCACAACTCGTGCATAGTCTAGGAGGAAGAGCATTTGCGCCTCATTTTTACCATCGTTATCATCATTGCCATCATCATCATCATCATCATCATCAAAGACTTTTTATTTTATGAGACACTCTACTTTAGAAGTACAATATTTTAAAGGTAATACAGTGGTGGGTATCACAGATCAAGTCGGTTATAACGTGTGTAAGAGATCAAGTAGACAAACGATATTCTAACTATGGGCATCCTGTCATATCGGTATATCTAGGACTATATTTCCAATGTGCCCTTCTTTTTTCAAAGAAAGTTATTCAAATGGAGATTTGGGAGCTATATCTAGCAAGAATCACTCAAGTTGAGTGACCACTCAAAGTGGACATATGTGGAGCATATTTTCCAAGATATTTGGGTAAAATTTGGAGGAGATTTGGCTGCTATTTCTTGTTCATTGAGCAACTAGTGAAAGGCTTCTTTGTTGTTGTGATTATAATAATCACTTTTTTTTTATCCCCCATTTCAAACATGATCTATGAGCATGCATTGCTATGAGCACGCATTGCTAATGTGTATGCATATATATATATATATATATA
>NC_068988.1:23523651-23525985 GCF_001194135.2 Octopus bimaculoides | reverse complement strand
ATATATATATATGTGCATATATTAATATATATATGTACTCACACACACACATATATATAGAGAGAGAGACACACACACACATATATGTATGTTTGCTTTTATGTTCAGTTATAATATAAAGAATTTTACATTAACCTGAAGAGTTATTCCACACTTGTTGAATACAAATTTATTATATAAATTTGTATGTGTGTGTATATACACACATATATATATATATATATATATATATGTTTGTGTATCAACACACACATACATTCACACACACACAGATGGCGCAAAAGAACGATTGTGGTCATTTTATTTTTGCCAGGAGAGTGGTGCTAGTACTGGTGCTGTAGTAGATGTAGTAAGAAAAATGGTTGACTATGACGATGATGATGGTGATGATGATATGGCAGCATTTTAGTTGTTGTAGAAGTAGTAGTACTGAAACAAGAATTTGTTTTCGTTGTTATTGTTAATGTTGTTGTTGTTGTTGCAGTTGTTTGTGTGATGTTTATTATTGTTGTTGTTAATGCATTTCTTCTTTACTTTTTTGTTGTTGTTTTGTTGTAGTTAATATTTTGGGGGTTGTTTTATTGCAGTAGATATATATATATATGTATATTTTCCCCCATTTCTTTTTTTAAACACTGATATTCAACATATTTCAGGGGCTGCAAACATCAGAAACAAATAAACATGTAAAAAAAAAAAAAAAGTGGGGGAGGGGCAAAAGAAGAGTGGAAAAAGAGAAAGAGAGACAAAGATAATGAGACACAGACATAATTTAAGAAATATACTTTTAGAGGGATTATAACAAGCAAGGCGAGATGAATGTGCTCAGAAGAATATAAAGGACCCCCCACACAAGGGGTATTTCTTTTTTATTTTATTTGCTATTTTTTCCTCTTTACCTTCATCTACCCTTTACTTGTAATTCATCATCATGCTAATTAATATTATAAGCACTGAGGTCAATTTATTCGACTACCCACTCATCCAAAATAGCAGGCCTTGTACCTGTACTAGAAAGTGTTTTGTGTTAGGCCCTCAGGGCCAATCATGAGAACATTATTATTAATATTATTGAGTGAGAGAGCAGTGCATGCCATCAAAGTGACACAGGGATAAAATATATGAAGCCCAGTATACCCATCATGACTACCCGTCTGATAAGGGTACACCAGGCACATGCATCACAACAGGGTGATCTAGCAAGATTAACAGCACGTGACCTTGCAGGTGGGGACCCAGTTAGAATTTTCTTCAGGTCGAGTAACCCATCCTGATCGAAAGGTCCTTGAATAAGGTTTGTTTAAGGATGTTGAACGAAACACCCATGTTTCTAGAGGTGAATTATCCAAACCCTAAAGAATTCCTCTCAATACATGGCTATTATGCTCCCCCATTACTTCTGCTCATGATCAAAGATACACATATTATCAGCCACCAAGGAACATGCTCAACTGGTTAAAGTCAAACAACTGACGAGCAAACCTGTAGTATTAAGCAGAATATTTATTAATATTATTATTAACATTATTATTATATGGCATCAACATTAGTGCTATGATTCTCTTTTGTTTTTTGGCATGTAATTTGTGTTGGTTTCGTTTTTTTTTTTTTTTGTTAGGTGTGTGTGTTGTAATTTTCTCTCTACTCCAGTTTCGTGTGTATGTGTATGGGTGTTATTTTTGCAATCCCATCTTCACCAGTGTGAGTTCTTCGTCGTTCAACCAATTGGCCGATTAAAACCTGCAATGGTTTGTGGGGTAGAAAAAAGATGATGCTGAAGAGAAGAAAATAAAAAGATCGGAAGAGAAAGACGTAAAGATAACAGAAAAAAAAAGACTAAAAGATGGTGAACTTATAGGAATTGACAGGTGGGATGATGGAAAGGCTGAAAGGGTTAAGGGTTAGGGATTAGGATTAGTGTGGCGTTGTTGTATATGTGTTGCAGCAACAGCTGTTGTTTTTGTTACTTTTACTCATACTGTCTGTTACTCAAGTTGTTGTTGTTGTTGTTGCTGCTGCTGGTTGTTCTTTTTTTCCTTTTTTGGTAATTGGCAGCAGCAGCAGTGGCGACGGCAGATACGGTGTCGGTGGGCTGATGGCGGGCCGTTTTTTTTTTGTTTTTTTCCTTTTTAAAGTTTTTTTTTTAATCATCCAGTGGCAGGAATGAAAAAAAGCCGATTTGTCCTGGCACTATCACAGAAGACAACAGTGTCATCAAAGACACAATCAAAGACACAACATCATTTGTAGTAGTAGTAGTAGTATTAACAGTAGTAATGGTGGTGGTAATAGTAGTAGTAACAGTAGTAGGAGTAGTATTAGGCCTTCTATCTA
>NC_068988.1:23522650-23523504 GCF_001194135.2 Octopus bimaculoides | reverse complement strand
ATACATATATATATGTATAAATATATACACATACATATATATATATATATTTAAACATATATATACACACATATATATATGGATGTTATTTTGCTGTATAAAAAAATGCATTTGATTTATACGCACACACACATATATATATGTATATATACACATACACGCACACACACACATATATATATATGTATATATACACATACACACACACACACATATATATATGTGTATATATACACATACACGCACACACATATATATATATGTATATATCTTCTTTATTTCTTTTGATTCTTTTTTTAAAATTACATTTTTTTTTTTTAAATTTAAAATTTTTGTTAATTTTTTTAATTATTTTTTTTTAAGGAATTCAGTTTCTGTTCTGCGGGATGGCATTGATGGTGTTACTGTTAATATCAGCATTGCCCGTGTGGCAGTTGTTTGTCTGAAAAATAGAGAGAGAGAGAAAAAAAGGGTAAAACAAATATTTATTTATATATTTAGATTTGGATATGTTGGGTCATGTGTTAATTAATAATAATAATTTAAATTCAAATTATGATAAACGTAAATAAACAAACAAAGTTTGTTTTTAGAAGCGTTGAGATGTCTTAAAAAGTTAAAGAAGTGATTTTTAAATTCTCAAACGCAGGATAATGCTAATAATATAGACTGAACAGGATAAACTACCCCTATTTTGCAGAAAAAAAGTGCTATAATAATAATAATAATAATTTGTGCCACCGACACAAGCATCGCCCTCCTGGCACTTGTGCCGGTGGCACGTGTAAAGACATTCAAGTGAGATCGTTGCCAGTGTCACTGGACTGGCTCCTGTGCAGATGGCACGTAAAATA
>NC_068988.1:23521373-23522640 GCF_001194135.2 Octopus bimaculoides | reverse complement strand
TTGCCAGTGTCACTGGACTGGCTCCTGTGCAGATGGCACGTAAAATACACCATTTTGAGCATGGCCGTTGCCAGTACCACCTGACTGGCTTTCGTACCGGTGGTACGTAAAAGCACCCCACTACACTCTCGGAGTGGTTGGTGTTAGGAAGGGCATCCAGCTGTAGAAACTCTGCCAGATCAGATTCGAGCCTGGTGTAGCCATCTAGTTTGCCACTCCTCAGTCAAATTGTCCAACCCATGCTAGCATGCAAAGCAGACGTTAAACAATGAATAATGATAATAATAATAATAATAATAATAATAATAATAATAATAATAATAATAATAATAATGAGGACAACAATAATGATGAGAATGCTTGTGATGGTGGTTGTAAGGGTGATGGTGTCAGTTAATAATAATAATAATGATGAGAATGGTTGTGATGATTTTCTTTGTGCTAATGATGAAATTGAGATAAAGTTGATAATGATGATGATAATAATTAGGATGTAGATAACAATATTTGCTCATGGTAATAATGACAATAATATGCAATAATTATAGTGCTGATTACAATGGTAGAAGCAATGGTGTTGGTAGTAGTATAAGCAGTAGTGGTGGTGGTGATGCAGCAATAAAGACAATGGTGAAGAATTTAAAAACAAGACTCTTACCCATTTGTCACGTTCTCTTTTGTAATCCTCAAATAAGTCGCACCATTCTTGGAACTTCAGCATCCAATCTTTCTCAATATCTTCCTTGCCTGAAAAATAAATAAATAAAGATAAAACATACATACACACATACATACAAGCGTACACATACACATATATGTTGAGTTGGAGATGGGAGTTTGTATATGTATTGAGTTTGGTCACCCACTTCATTGATGACCTTCTAGATCTTGGAATCATTTGCAAAGATTCTTACATTGCTGTGCTTGATGATGTCAGTAATGTCATTGATGTAGATGATGAAAAGAAGTGGGCTCAACACAGTGCCTTGTGGAACACCACTACTGACTTCGGCTGGGATTGAGTTTACTCCTTCGGCTACAACTTGTTGGGTTCTGTCTGTCAGGAAATATTCAATCCATTGTTGTAACTTTCCAATGACACCAACGTTGGATAGTTTTATTCAAGAGAATCTTGTGATCAACCCTGTCAAAGGCCTTGCTGAAATCAAGGGAGATGACATCAGTGTTGGAGCCCTCTCAAAACATCATCAAAGCGATACATACATACACACACACACACATATATATATATATATATATATATATA
>NC_068988.1:23519588-23520585 GCF_001194135.2 Octopus bimaculoides | reverse complement strand
AGAAAACAGTGAATAAGCATTTACTGCCTGCTTAATTAAAGTCTAAGTCAGCTTCTGATACAAAAGATGTTCATGCAGAGGGTGGCACCAGCAGCCAGTTGGTAATCATTTTCAAGTGGGTTGAGTTTCTAGGTTCTGAACCCCATGGTCACCCCAAGACTAAAAGAGGCCCCTACAGAAATGGATAGGGCCTAAAATACAACAACAATAACAAAATGTAATCAATAAGGAAACCCAGTAACTGACCTTTGCGTATGTTAACAGTGTATTGTGAAACTACTGCATTGTGTCGGTCTTCCGCCTGGTAGTGGCCTTGGTGACCAATGTGAATGTTTTGTAGAATTAGTGAGTTATCTTGTGCCATTAAGTACTCATTACCAGGACAAAGTAGTGTCTCGTTTTTTTTCCACTTTACTGGGCCTTCAACACAGATTTTGTAGCTTAATCTTAGTCGGAATGATGTCCCAACAGATACATTTACTGTACGAGATTCTGGAAATAAAAGAAGTTTGTAGAAAATTAACTGGGAAGACAAATAAGCAGGTTGATAAATTGTGAAACAAAGAAATAAATACGAACTCGGTGGCTATTAAAATGTGCATTGCTCATTTTTCAATGCTTGAATCATCATCATCTTCGTTTAACGTCCATTTCCATGCTGGCATGGGTTGAATATGAAAACACAAGTAAAGTTCCTTCCCCATAAAAAAACACCACTTGAGCATGGTCATTGCCAGTACCGCCTGACTGGTACATAAAAGCACCCACTACACTCTCGGAGTGGTTGGCGTTAAGAAGGGCATTCAACTGTAGAAATTCTGCCAGATCAGATTGGAGCCTGGTGTAGCCATCTGGTTCACCAGTCCTCGGTCAAATCGTCCAACCCATGCTAGCATGGAAAGCAGACATTAAACAATGATGATGATGATTTATATATATATATATTTATATATATATATATACACACACACACATATATATGTATATATCTTTACAT
>NC_068988.1:23514808-23519233 GCF_001194135.2 Octopus bimaculoides | reverse complement strand
TTTATATATATATATATTTATATATATATATATACACACACACACATATATATGTATATATCTTTACATATGTTACGTGTGTATGTCTTTGTGTTTGCTCTCTGTCATCATGATAACTGGAGTTAGTTTGTTTACATCCCTGTAACTTTTGCAGTTCAACAAAAAGAGACTGCTAGAATAATTGCTGGGCTTAAAAACAAGAATATAGTACAGGGGGTCGATTTGATTGGCTCAACTCTTCAAGGTGGTGCCCCAGCGTGGCTAAAGTCCAATACCTTAAACAAGTTAAAGGTAAAAGATATATCTATACCAACTCACCATATAATGGCTCTTCTATAACATGGGCCATAGCTTCTTTAAAGGGCATATTTGCTGGAACATCTTTGAATGTCCTCAATCTGAAGAGGAAGAATAAAAGGAAATTACATCTTAATGACAATCAATTCCATTGCTATCGCTCACTTTCTTTCTCTCTTGTTCAGTCTGTCTGTCTGTTTGTCTAGCACAGCCAGCCATCACTTTCAAACAATATGGGTCTATGCTTTGTCTGTCTATTTACCTACAAAGCTATTCATTATTTTTCTTTTATTTACCTACAAAAAGTGTGTTATTCTTGGTGATTTTAAGGTAGTAAAAAAGACTTTAATGTCTATTTCTAACAGTGTGTGGTGAGGCATTAAGCTGATCCTTTGTTATAATTATGTATATGATTATAAAATATTGTGTAACTACAAAGCTAGATAGTTAATTTGTTACCACATTTAGTCACAAGGAATTAGTTAGCACAATGTTATTCTAGGAAACAGTTGCATTGTGGGATGGAACCACACCACAAGGTCGTGAAACAAACTTCTAAACCATATTACACACACACATATATATAAAGCAGAAAATTGTATTCAGAAAATGAGGCATAGTTCATAGTAAACAGTTCCCAAAAGAATTGGCTATCAGTTCACATAGTAATTAAATCGGGAGATGAATACAGATTTATCATTTCTATAGGATTACAGCTGTTTTGTAATCTCAGTGTAGTAGTATTGACTTTAATCTTCCAAATTATACACATACATTTTATGTCAATATATAATAGAAATATGTTACAAAAACAAAATAGAAACTACACGTGGAAATGTAAGGGGAAAGTAAGAAAAATAAGCGAAAACAGACATTGGAAATCAAAAAGAGTAAAGGTTCTTTATGAAAAGTAACGATAGATATATACAATTAGATGAACTGAGGTAGGAATAAAGGTAATAAGTCATTATTGTGAGTTAAAGAGAATCAAAAGCATACCGGTTTCATAATGTTACTAATCATTGCTTATATATATTTCATCATCTGATACAAAATCACATCCTCCAATGTCCCCTCTCCTCTTTTGTCTTGCAAGTTACTTAGTGGCCCTGTCAGTGCAGGTGCCACTTAAAAAGCATCCAATCCACACTGTAAAATGGTTGGCATTTGGAAGGGCATCCAGCTATAAAAACCATGCCAAAACTGGCCTTGCCTGTGCTTGTGCCACACTGATTACAACGGTCCTTCAGTTTTTCTAAGTCCAGTAAAAAAACCCCGGAAGGTTGGGACTCCAGCCAGGCCTTTCATGATGCCCTTAAAGCCAGGAACTTTACAGCAGCCACTCATAAAGGTCATGCCATGAGATTGATCCTGGAACCAGCTGTTTGGCAATTCTGAAGCAAATTTCTCAAATATCACACCACCATACCATTACTTCAGTTCTTTAAATTTGATAGAAAATATTTCAAGTGTCGACTGCTCACCTGTGATGAGAGGAACCTTGATTGTAAGGCATACATTTGTCATTTCTAGCCCATCCACAGTAGGGGTCATTAATACAAGCATCTGCTTTCTTGTATTGTTCACATGTCTCCACATTCACCTGTAATACTTTGGAATCTGTACTCAAATACAAATAGTCTTTCTGGAAAAGAGAATGAAAATAAAAAAAATTAAAAATGGCATCGACGAAGAAGAAGAAAACGTCTTGTGCTAGAGAAGAAGACCCATCAAGCAAGTGAAATCGTAGTCATGAGATACCGATGTCACACAACTGGCTCCTGTGCTAGTGTCATGTAAAAGCACCCATTTCACTCTCTGAGTGGTTAGCATTAGGAAGGGCATCCAGGCTGTAGAAACCATGCCAAATCAGACTGGAATCTGGTGTGGCCTCTTAGCTTACCAGCCCTGGTCAAATTGTCCAACCCATGCCAGCGTGGACAACAGACATTAAATGATGATGATGATGACAACGACAACACTACAAGCCTATCACATGTTGTTTAATCTCAGGTTCTGTCCCCTATTCAAGTTGTGACCATTCCATCTTTTTTAAAAGAATGTGAAGTAAAGGCGCATGGCATAGTGCTTAACCCTTCAGCATTTAGACCAGCCGCATGTATTCCAAATATTTTGTCTGTTTATGTTGAAACCAACGTCTCACAGAAACCCTAAAATGTCACACTAAAAATAAACAATCATATCGTAGAAATCTTGAAGCTACAAGATAATATATCATTAATTCAAAACAATCTCTGTAACTTAGCAGTTCGGCAAAAAGGGTCTGATAGAATAAGTAGCAGGCTTTTACATAAAAAAAGAACACAGACCCGGAGTAGATTTGTTCAACTAAAAACCATTCAATTTTGTGGCCCCAGCATGGCTGCAGTCAAATGACTGAAACATGCTAAGAAATAAAAAAAAATGAAATGAGTTAACAGCCAAGTAGACTACGGCCATCTTCCTGACCTCTTATGTCCGTTCGGAGTAATATTTCACATAAATGTTGAACATTTATCAGTTACGATGCTCAACAAGGTAGTTGGCTCACTGACTGCTGTTATCAATTCAGAATGGAATTCAATATGAAAAGGTTGACAAAGTTAGTATGATATTTATTCTTTATCTTATTTTCAACAGAATACAAAATAATATACATGATAGAATATCTTTAACATTATTATTGTTGTTGTTGTCGTTTTGGTTGTATATTTATGAGTTTTTCTTTTTCAATTACTATGTTGATGTATTAGCAGATATTTCTTTGTGTGTGTGTGTGTGTGTGTGTGTGCGCGTGTGTGTGCACGTGTGTTTGTGCGTGCGTCCGTGCGTGCGTGCGTGTGTGTGTGTGAGAGAGAGAGACTTTGGTGGAAGCTTGCTCTACTTCAGTAATGAGTGAGCTGATAAATAACATTCAGGTCATTGGAAAAAAAAAAGAACACACACACACACATATATATATATATATATATATATATATATATGTGTGTGTGTGTGTGTGTGTGTGTGTGTGTGTGTATGGTCTCTATGTGTGTGTGTGTATATATATATGTAGGTGTACATTATATATGTATGAATATATTTATTAACACAAATGTACAAGCTTATATATTTTATATATATATATAATAAATATATACTTTATATATATATATACATATGAAATAAGAAACGGAAAAAGAGTAAACATTTCTATAAATATAAAGTGTCTCTTTCATAAATAGTAACTCAAGCAGAATTATTTGATTTACCAAATTATTTGCTTAACTAAACAGTGGCTCTTGCAAGGTTTCTACATATAACCTTATACTTTCAACACCATTACCAACCTCACCACACAAATATGGCAATTTTTTACTAACTGAATCACTATTATTTTCATGTCTTCTTTCACCATTTTTATTTTGTTTTGTGCTACACACAGGAGCAGGTGTGGCTGTGTGGTTAAGAAGCTTGATTTGTATTCTTGCACTTTCCAGGTTTCTGACTCAGTCCTACAGTGTGGCATCTTAGGTAAGTGTTGTTTTTTTTACTACAGCTCCTGTCTGGTTGATGCCATGTAAGCAAATCTGGTAGACAGAAACTGAAAGAAGCCCAATGTAATTATAAACAGGAGAAATTTTTAGCTGTTTCTCTGCAGACTGACATTGTATTCTTCAGCAAGGCACTTTATTTCACATTACTCCAATTCCTTCAACTGTTAAAAATAATTGAAAAGGGCAAGTGTTGACACCATCAATGTCATGCTGAATCTCCAGGAGAACTACATTAAGGGTACACGTGTCTGTGGAGCACTCAGCCACTTCCACATTAATTTCACAAGGAAGCTGTTCCATTGATTGCACCAACTCAAACACTCATCACAACTGACCGAGTGCCATCAGTTTACATATATAAGTATTAGATGCGTTTACTTTTTATACCTATGACACATGAAGGGCCAATGCCCTTCATGGGATCTGTGTTTTAAATTGGATTTGGTACTTGCATATCTTCAGTATCCTACCAATATTTGAAGTACTCAACGTTGCGTATTTCAATGAGCACTCAATGTTATTGTAACTAGCCATTTCTAGCCATCCCCTGAGTTTATGTGCTTTGATTATTATGACTATGTATATAATAAAA
>NC_068988.1:23511870-23514703 GCF_001194135.2 Octopus bimaculoides | reverse complement strand
CACACATTTCTGGGTCCAGTCCCACTGTATGACACCTTGAGCAAGTGACTTCTACTATAGCCTTGGACCAACCAAAGCCTTGTGAGTGGATTGGTAAAAAGAAACTGAAAGAAGCCCATCATACGTACATATATATGTATGTATGTATTTGTGTGTCTATGTTTGTTCCCCCACCATCGCTTGACAACTGATGTTGGTGTGTTTACGTCCCTGTAACATAGTAGCTTGACAAAAATGACCGATAGAATAAATTCCGGGTTCAGTCCCACTGTCTGGCACCTTGGGCAAGTGTCTTCTATTATAGCCTTCTATTATAGCAGTGAGACTGAACCTGGAACCATGAGGTTGGGAAGCAAGCTTCTTACCACACAACCACTTCTGCATTTATATATTTTAGAATGACATTGCAAGGTAGTTATGAGAGGCTGGATCTGATCAGTTTGAACATAAAACTGGGAGAATATTTTGGACTGGATGCAGCCAGATGAAATGGTGAAATGGTTAAATCCATGCATTCTTTCAATAGTGAAGAACACAATTTCCAAAGAGAAACAATACTTACATGCATTACCATGTTCCATATTGGCTGGGTTTCTGAAAATGGTGAATACACGGCAGATACTACTGCGTAAGGTTTGTCACGTGCATTTTCCATTGGTCGTTGGAAGATTTTGTAAACTTTGCCTTGATCTGGAAAACAGAAGATGAAATAAGAATGAATGAGGTGCTCCATGAAAATTAGGGTAGTGTCAGAGTTCTGTGTTTGGTGCTATTGTGTGTGTGTGTTAACTTATATGTCCTTTCTGTATTCAAAAATGAAGGGTGTGATTTGAGGAAGAATTGGCTGTCATTTCTAACATGTTGAACAGCAATGTAGAGGTACCTTTGTTGTCTCATTAATACAATTCACTATAGGTGTAGGCATGGCTTTGTAGTTAGAAGCTTGCTTCATAACCACATGATCCTGCGTTCAGTCCCACTGTGTGGCACCTTGGGTAAGCATCTTCTGCTATAGTCTCAGGCCAGCCAAAGCCTTGTGAGTGGATCTGATAGATGGAAACTAAAAGAAGCCCATCGTATATATATCTATGTTTGTATGTCTTTGTGTTTGTGCTTGTCCCCAACCATTGCTTGATAACCAGTGTTGGTATGTTTACATCCCTGTAACTTAGTGTGTGGGCAAAACAGACTGTTTGAATAAGAACCAGGTTTAAAGAGAAAACAAATATTGGGAGTTGGTTCATTTGACTAAAAATCTTCATGGCTGTGCCCCAGCATGGCCACAGTCTAATGACTGAAACAAGTGGAAGGTACAAGGTTGAGCTGTTAATGGAATGATTCGACTAATGATGGATCTAACTGACAAAAGTTGGTTTTGATTTCTATGGTTATTTTAGTAAAGTGTAGGAGTAATAGATAAAGATAAAGCTGATTAAATTAATCACTGAATGATGAGTAATGAGTGACAAATAAAATGAAAAGCGAAGTGGAAGCAAAAAAAAACAAAAACAAACTTACTACTGGCTGCAAAGAAAACCACGTCGTTGCGTCCAGAGACATTAAACGCCATGGTCAGTTTCTGGAGCATGACGTCAGCCTTGTGAAATATTGGTGTTGAGTACATGTGCTGCAACAGCATGTGCATCAATGGTTTGTCTTTGATGAATGTTAAAACATTGTCAGGCAGTGAACGAGAGTCGTTGATTGAGCACTGAAGATGTACACAAAAAAAAAAAAACAGATATGTATAATTGTCAAGTCAAACTGTGGTGAAAAGTGATCAAATAATGAAAATATTCTCATTTTTAAGTTTATCTCTACACATTTTTCTATATAAGCCAGAGCCACCACTGAAAGTTATGATGTTTCATATACAAATACATCTATGTAAACAATGTGGTCGAAGATAGAAGAAAATAGGTAATAGGTGTATATGCATATTTCAAGAGTTATTGCTCTCTCATCAGTACCACATTTAACCTATCAACCATCCATGAATGCATTGCTTAAATATCTTCTAAGTTTAGTGGTATAACACTGTTGGATAGACTAATTTACACATTATATATAGTTGCAGCCTTGGCTGTGTAATAAGAAGTTTGCTTCTCAACCACATGGTTCTGGGTTCAGTCCCACTGCATGACACCTTAGGCAAATGTCTTCTTCTATAGCATGGCTTCTGTCAAATGACTGAAACAAATAAGAATGAAAAAAAGTATCCTTTCATTTTGCTTACTTACATTTCCTGGTCGAATAGCAGGGACTTGGTTATTGGCAACTGGTAACCAGTAAGATGTGTCCGTGTTCTGATCCTTAAAGGGGCCATCAAAGACTTTCTGTATGTCAGTCCAGTGGTATGCACAAATTGCAGAGGCTGTGATACCATTTCTGTGGAGGGAGAGAGAGAGAGAGATAAAGATATACAAGGAAATATAGAAAAAGAAACAGGTGTGATAGTATGTTAAGGGATAGTTAAGAGGGTAGGATTTGAAGGGTCTAGGGCAGAAGGGAAAAGAAAGTAGTGGGAGGTTTGGGCAAAGCTGGGGTCAGAAGGTGAATACTCCCGAGATTACTGAAAATGTGGGAGATGGAAAGGGAAAGAGAGAGGTCAAGCAGAGAATGAGAAAATAAGAAATACAGATAGTAAGTAAAAGATATCTAGGAAGAGTTAGAAAGAACCTTCTATTTACTTTGCTGAATCTATTTTATCTAGATAGAGAGAATGTGTGTGTGTGTGTGTGTGTGTGTGTGTGTGTGTGTGTATGTATATATATATATGTTTGTGTGTGTGTATAGGAGTAGCTGTGTGGTAAGTAGCTTGCTTACCAACCAC
>NC_068988.1:23508401-23511395 GCF_001194135.2 Octopus bimaculoides | reverse complement strand
TATATATATATATATATATATATATATATATATATATATATATATATGAATATATATGATGGACTCTCCTGTTGTCAGATGACGTTTGAGGGTTCACCAATTTCTTACCGAACAACCACACAGATCATTTGTTTATGGTGATCAAATGTTTGCATAGACATAAGCTCACTCCCTCCATCAGATTGTCATTACCTGTACAGGTGCAATGGAACGATCGCAGAGCAACACGAATATATATTTGAAAATGAAGAGGAGAGTGGAGATTTATTCACATTCAAAACTTTTTTATATAAAAAGTTTTCTACAGCGTATATGACATTGACCTACATATGTTTCTGCTACAGCAACTGCACATTGCTCTGTATACAATTTTATCAAGGGTTCATCACTTATAATGTTTTCAAACTGTGTGTGTATGTGTGTGAGAGGGAGAGAGAGTCAGAGAAAATAGAAGAAAGGAAGAGACGAAGAGAGAATAGGATTTTATCTTTACATATTACTATATATATATATATATATATATATAGTGAGAATTTACGAAAAAACAAAAGACGAAGACAGGTGTGTAAAAAACAAACAGATGTATTAGTTTAATGCTCCGGAAGTGAGAAAGTCTTTTATGTTTCGAGCCTACGCTCTTCGACAGAAAAGAACACAGAAATAAACAGGGAAAGAAAATAAAAAATGGTATAGTGGCTAGCGATCTATCATGGCGAATATATATATATATATATATATATATATATATATATATATATATATATACATAAATAAAAAGGAATTAGTGAAGGAAAAATTAAGTAACAACACCAAATGGCAGTGCTCCAGCATGGCCACAGCTTGTGAGATGAAACTAGTTCAATTCAATTCAATACATATATTATACATATATATAGCTATATACACACATATATATAGCTAGATAAATAGATGAAACATATATATATATACACACATATATATAGCTAGATAGATGAAAAGAGAGAGAGAGATAGATTAAAAAAAGGAGTTTCACTGACCTGTTTGTTGTAAATAAGCCATAGAATATCTTATTGTCTTGTGTGTAAACATCCTCTGTAAATAACAAAGGGTAAATTCTCAGAAAGCTTCAGACAGATATATATTTGTGGTATGAATTTGTATGGCTTATAATATATACATACATATATATATATATATATATATATATATATATATATATATATATATATATATATATATATGTGTGTGTGTGTGTGTGTGTGTGTGAGTGTTTGTTTATGCAATGTGTAAGTATGCTTGTATGTATATATATATATATGTATGCATATAAAAGGATGTGTGTGTTTCTAAATGTTGAGACTGTGTATGCTAATGATATAAATATTTGCCTACATGTTATACGATATCAGAGTGTGTGTGTGTGTGTGTGTGTGTGTGTGTGTTTTGATTTATGCATATGAGTGCATTTGAAAATCTATATACATACATACATACAAACACACGTAAATACATACATACACATACATATATATACACACACATATACACATTTGTTTACTCTGCATAGTGTAAGACTTATAGAAGTAAGGTACACCTTGGATTTTCTTTAATCATTTCTTCAAGAAAAGGTTATTCTGATGAATCTGTAAACATTTCTGCGACTGATATCTTGCTATGCTTCTCTTTGAATTTCTTCATTTCCATTAACAAAAGTCATTGCAGTACTGCTATACATTCCGTTCTTGATTTAAAGATTCCCTCTCAATTTTTTATAGTGATGGTCATAGTCATTTCAATGTGTGTACACCCATCATACGCACAAACAAATATATACAGGGTGTCCACAAAGTCTGGGTACATGGGGATTAACACATACTTTAAGAAATTATTATTTCTTATATTTAATTGTTTATGTTATGTTTTTATTTACTCCATGTACCCACATGGGATTTAACACATACTTTAAGAAATTATTATATTTTAAATACAAATTACGACAAACGTAAATAGACAAACAAAGTTTGCTTTTAGAAGCGTTGAGATGTCTTAGAAAGTTAAAGAAGTGATTTTAAATTCTCAATCACAGAATAATGCTAATAATATAGCCTGAACAGGATAAACTACCCCTATTTTGCAGAGAAAAGTGTAGGTGGCTAGCTGATATTTAGTTGTTTATGTTATGATTTTATTTATTCCATGTAGCCAGACTTTGTGGACACCCTGTATATTTAGATACATGCCAACGTCCTCTCCATCAGACACTAAACTTGGCTTGCGAAGACCTGTTGGGGCAAGCGAAATTGTGATGGCACCTGTGTCCAGCGTCGCCTTCCTGGCACTTGTGCCGGTGGCACTTGTAAAGACATTCAAGCGAGATCGTTGCCAGTGCCGTTGGACTGGCTCCTGTGCAGGTGGCATGTTCCTGTCAAACTATGCAACCCATACCAGCATGGGAGGAGGACATTAAACGATGATGATGATAATGATGAAGAAACCATGAGTGTGACTTATACGTGAGTGCAACTTAAACAAAAATAAAAAATGATAAATATGTTATTTACAACGAATAAATAATTGAATGGAGAACTTACGTATTTCATCAAAGTAATATGGGTACTGCCCTGGTAAAGAACAGTTTATCCTCGCTTTTAAATATGTTGACCATTCATTAATGAGAAGGCGTTCCCCACCTCGGTCATTCTGTAAAAAAGAAAAAAAAAAAATACAGTGTTATGAAGTGAATGGCAATGAAAGCATGTTGGCAAACTTCCTAGTTGGTTGATTGACTGACTGAATAATTAATTAAACAATCAATTAGTTAATTGGTTAAATGGTTAACAAGAAAAAAATAAAGAAGTGAAATAAAACCAGTGTGGTTGTTTATTGTTGGCTTAATGACCCTCCCAAGAAAGAAAACAATAAACCTTGTAAATCATGGTTGGCAGAGGATTAACTTATAAACCTTAGTTAAATTTCAAGCTATATATACATATATATATATATATATATACT
>NC_068988.1:23505314-23508391 GCF_001194135.2 Octopus bimaculoides | reverse complement strand
AAGGGGTATCAGGGAGTAGCGTCCCTGCCTTCCTGAGCTAGTTTTCCACCACATTTCTTAAAGATTGCGCTAGTGGCCTTGGTCTCGGGACCACTCATCTCTAGAAACAGAGGTTGGTGGTAAGCAACAACATGCACCCCATAGAAAATCCAGCTCCAAAAAAGCCTCATGATAGCAAAGGAAATTGGGCATCAGTCAGCCGAAAGGTTGGGGTGGGCTGCACCTGCCTAGCTCAGTTGCTATGGCATCGAGGTAGATCCAGCCATCCTCATTAATGGGGATAAAACCTGGATTTAAAACATTGTGTGATGATGATGATGATGATATATAGAGAGAAATGTATTATTCTTTACTTGTTTCAGTCATTTGACTGCTGCCATACTGGAGCACCGCCTTTAGTCAAGCAAATCGACCCCAGGACTTACTCTTTGTAAGCCTAGTACTTATTTTATCGGTCTCTTTTTGCTGAACCGCTAAGTTAAGGGGACGTAAACACACCAGCATCGGTTGTCAAGTGATGGTGGGGGGGACAAACACAAACACACATACCTATATATATATATACATATATACGACGGGCTTCTTTCAGTTTCCGTCTACCAAATCCACTCCCAAGGCTTTGGTCGGCCCGAGGCTATAGCAGAAGATACTTGCCCAAGGTGCCATGCAGTGGGACTGAACCTGGAACCATGTGGTTGGTAAGCAAGCTACTTACCACACAGCCACTCCTGCGCCTGTATGTGTATTTTTATTTTTTTAAAAATGAAAATAGCTTTCTTTTGAGACAAAGAACCTCACCAGATTCTATAAGGAAAAAAAACTTAAGCAACCATAATGAAATGGATATATTTTAAGGGTAGTGTTTCAAAGAGAACTTGAAAATTATTAATAGTTTTGTTCTGACCTTTCTGTTTTGTAGCTTGCGGGATGAAAGGGAAAGCTAACCCTGTTGCAATTTCAATCCCAGAACACAAGTACATAATGATTTGTCATTGGAAACAAGGGCAGTGATTTTTATGGGAGGATTTCAACTCTAATACATGTCAAACATATTTCACTCCTTTCAGAAAGATGAATAGCCAAGTTGACTCAAGTCCCATGATGTAATATGAACAAAAAAAATAAAAGGAATTAGTACAATGTGAGCAGGCGTGACTGTGTGATAAGTAGCTTGCTTGCCAATCACATGGTTCCGGGTTCATTCCGACTTCGTGGCACCTTGGGCAAGTGTCTTCTACTATAACCTCGGGCCGACCAAAGCCTTCTGAGTGGATTTGGTAGACAGAAACAGAAAGAAGCCCGTCGTATATATGTATAATGTATATGTATGTATGTATGTGTGTTTGTGTGTCTGTGTTTTCAGCAGCCCCTCATATTTGACCAACATTTAGCAGTCGACAGTCAACTTAATGCTGTTGTGAGATTAAGTCCAAGGTGCTATGCAGTGGGATTGAACCAGGAACTACATGGTCATGAAGCAAGCTTTTTATCCACACAGCTGTAAGATTAGTTACTCAAGAATCTCGGGTTCAAATCAACTGCAGGCAGTCTTCCGCTGCTTATCTATTTGGACATAAAACTTAATGTTTTAAATTCTTTACTACAAGTAATATCAGCAGGAATCTCACTGGAATGCGTGTACGAGATAGACTTATCCAGCAGGGAGGAGAGAGAGATTTATGGTACATCCTTCCAAATGAAGGAGTGAAATCTAAGATAAAACACCTGGCCTTTAACAAATAGTCATTCGTATGCACACAAACGCACTGACATACATACACATTTATATACATGCACAGACACAAACACAACCATTTACATATAAACATCCATTTACAGGCACATTTACACACACACACACACACACGCAATCATTTACACATGAACATTCATTCATACACACATACATGCACTCACATACACATACATAGATTTATTTTACATGCACACACACACTAAAACACTCATTTAAACACATACACACACTCAATTACATATATTCACAAACATACACACGTAATCAATTATATACACACACACAAACACATTTACACACATTTATGCACACACATACATAGATTCATTTCACACACTCATACACATACATACACACACATGTACTTACACACACATGCATTTATGTGCCGACCCAAAAACACAGTTACACATACATTCATGCTCACTTTTTCACACACACACACACACACACAAACAAGCTTGGTAGATACAATCGTTAAAATTACATAAATAAGGCAAAACTAATAACTAGTAACCATAGCTCTATCCAGCAGGCTGGGAGACCTTACAGAAACCCTCTTGCTGGCTCTTGATGTTGTACAGAATAGATGTATTAGAAATGGCTATTGTTGTGAGTTTTATTTTGCCCAAACTCTCCTTGATTGCACTAATTAAGACCCAAGGCATTCTGGCCATGACCAAAAGTGGCGAGCTGGAAGAAACGTTAGCGTGCAGGGCAAAATGCTTAGCGATATTTTGTCTGCCATTACGTTCTGGGTTCAAATTCCGGCGAGGTCGACTTTGCCTTTCAAATTGACCCCGGTACTTATTTTTTTAAATCTGGCGCATACTCTATTAGTCTTGTTTGCTGAAACTGCTAAATCATGGAGATGTCAACAAACCAACTCTGGTTGTCAAGTACCATAGGGGGACAAACACAAACACAATACACAACCACACAGGCACACACACACATATATATATATATATATATATATATATATATATATATATATACACGATGGGCTTCTTTCAGTTTCTGTCTATGAAATCCACTCACAAGGCTTTCTTTTAAATATATATATTCTTACTCTTTTACTTGTTTCAGTGATTTGACTGCAGCCATGCTGGAGCACCACCTTTAGTCGAGCAAATCGACCCCAGGAATTATTCTTTGTAAGCCTAGTACTTATTCTATCGGTCTCTTTTGCCGAACCGCTAAGTTACAGGGACGTAAACACACCAGCACCGGTTGTCAAGCAATGTTGGGGGGACAAACACAGACACACAAACATATACACACAGACACATATATACATACATAAACATATATATGACGG
>NC_068988.1:23502478-23505205 GCF_001194135.2 Octopus bimaculoides | reverse complement strand
CTTCTTTCAGTTTCCATCTACCAAATCCACTCACAAGGCTTTGGTTGGCCCGAGGCAATAGTAGAAGACACTTGCCCAAGGTGCCACGCAGTGGGACTGAACTCGGAACCATGTGGTTGGTAAGCAAGCTACTTACCACACAGCCACTCCTGCACCTAGGTTTTTTCTCTAACATTTTACTTAGTTCAACCTACAAGAGTGTGGGGAAAAACAAAATAGGGATTTCGAAAGAAGTATGTACAAAACTAATTTTTAGACATCGAATGGCTATGGGCAGGGGGTCTACTGGAATAAAATTATTCATTGTAAAGGGGGTCCATGAATAAAGAATGGTTTGGAACCACTGATTTACAGGATGAATTTGGCTGCTATTTCTCGCAGGTTGAGCAACCTCATAGAAGCTCCCAGAGGTTATGATTCCACATTCTCATAGGAACAACAACATGTAGCTGCATGACATCAACTGCAGGAATAATAGGACAATCGAATAAAGAACGGGGAAGCATTCAAAATATGGCTGCAACAGAATCTAGCCATTATTGGCAGGCAGAAAGAGGAGATGCACTTTGCAGTATACAGTGTGTCTGATTGCAGGCATCTGTGTACATTGCAATTAAATGTAATGTATTCAATTTATGAAAAGCCTTGCAAACCTCATCTTGGCAAGACTGCTGCTATATGCATCAGTTGTGCAGGTATTTTGTTTGTTTATTTGTGTTTTTTTTTTGTATTTGTGTGTGCAACTGCAAATGTGTGTGTGTGTGTGTGCTTGAGATTGACAGATAGAGAGTGAGAGGGAGGAATGTAGAGGTGGGTAGAGAAGTAAGGATTTATGCAATTTCACCTCTCTGGTGCAATCTGTGCGCATGTGAGTAATAGATAGATAGATAGATAAACAGATACAGAGAGTGAGGGAGAGAGACAGACAGGTAGACAGAGACAGAGAGAGAAAAGAGGGAGATTGAGTGATACAAAGGGGTAGAAAAGTGAGTATTTATGCAATTCTACATCCTGGGTAGGAATGCATGTGTATTTGTGTGTGTGTGCACTTTAGATAAATAGATAGATAGGTGGATGGATGGATGGATAGATAAATAGAGATAAATAGATAGATAGACAGATGGATGGATGGATAGCTAGCTAGCTAGTTAGATAGATAAATAGACAGGTCGATAGATAGATAGGTATAGATAAATAGGTAGATTAGATAAACAGATGGATAGATAGATAGATAGATATACATAAATAGGTAGATAGATATATAGATAGATAGGTAGAAAGGTAGAGACAGATAGAGTGAGAAAGAGAGATAGGGAGGGGAAACTCAGTGATAGAAAGGGGTAGAAAAGTGAGAATTTACGCAGTTGTACCTCATTGGTGTAACCAGGGTAAAAGTGTGTGTGTATCCTTGAGAGAGAAAGGGGTGGGTAAGTGAATGATTGATATAAAGGAGTTTGGAAAGACTTATGTACAACACTTGTGCAATTTGTGTATGAGGTTGTGTGTGTGTGTGTGTGAGAGAGAGAGAGAGAGAGAGAGAGATAATGTGTGAAGGAGTGTGTATGTGAGGGTGTGTGAATGTGTGCGCGAGTATATATGTGCAAATCTATGATAGTGTGTACATGTGTGTGAGTGTGTATGTGTGTGTTTGAGAAATGAGAGGCAGAAAAGACAAATAAAAAGAAAGAACAGAGAGAGAGAGAGGAGAGAAATCAGGTGTTTCCAGTGTGTGCTTGTGTGTGTGTGTGTGTGTGTGTGAGTGTGAGGGTGAGTGTGAGTGTGTGGACAGGTAATAGCAACGAGAAGTGAAAAATAAGAGAGAACGCATTTGGAGAAGGAATAATGGAACACAGGTGAAGAAATAGCGAGAATAATTAAGGTGTCATTGGTCAAATATACCAGCACTGACCATTCTTGAATTTTCAATCTTTTCTTTGCAGGTGCTGTGTATCTTGGACTCTACTGTTTAATGTGTTTCTACCCTTTTTAAGATGACAAGAATAAAAGGGCAGCAGATGGGTGTGGTATTTTGAGGGAGATTCCACCACTATTTCTAATGGGTTGAATGATTGCATGGAGAGGTGGCGGCGACGGTGGTGGTGATGGTGGTGGTGGTGGAGGGGAGGGGGGGTTCTCTTGTTGGTTTGCAATAAAAAGGTGTGAAGTGTGTCAAGGTAGTGCTAAATGGGGGAAAATAAGTAAAGGTGCAGTGAGTAGCTGGAGGAGGAGAAGGAGGAGGAGGGAAAGTGGGAGAAAGAAGCTGCAAATGAAGGAGTAAGAGAAAGAGAGAGAGAGCATAAGGGGGAAAGAAGCTGGGAGAGGGAGGGATTCAGAGAAGAGAACAAAATAAGTGGAAAAGGTGTGTATGTGTGTCTATATCTATCTATCTATCTATATAAATATGTAGATATATGTACGTGTATATATATGTATGTGTGTGTGTGTGTGTGTATATATATATATATATATATATATATATAGCTAGGAAATATTCATCATCTTTTAATGATGGTGCCCCAGCTTGGTCACCGCCTTTGGCTGAAACAAGTTAAATGTATGAATGAATGCTTGTGTGTGTGTGTGTGTGTATACAATTTAGGATTAGGCGTATTTTCCATGCAAGCATCGGTTATGCATATGCATGTGTGTGTGTGAATATACATACATATATACACACACACACACACACACACACACACACACACATATATATATATACACACACAC
>NC_068988.1:23501308-23502468 GCF_001194135.2 Octopus bimaculoides | reverse complement strand
ATATATATATATATATATATATATATATGTATATATATATATATATATATATATACACACATATATATACACCATCGTTTAATGTCTGCCTTCCACATGCTGACATGGGTAGGACACACATACACATATGTGTATATAGATAGATAGAGAACTGTGTGCTTGTGTGTTGGTAAAGAAAGAGAGAGAGGTTATATATAGAATGTAAAGTAAGAGAGATTCTATAACCTAACCATGGTCTCTCTCTTTCTCTCTCTCTGTCTCTCCTCCTCCCTCTCTCTCTCTGTCTCTCTTCCTCCCTCTCTCTCTCTGTCTTTCTTCCTCTCTGTTGTAGGCTATCAATGATAGGTTGAACCATAAAACAGCATGAAATCTACTGAAGGTGGCAGTTATTGTATCCAGGTGAAACACCTTCACCAGCAGGTAGAGATCAAAGAAAACCATTACTGACATTGATGTTGATACTGCTGCTGCTGTTGTTGTTGTTCTTTGAGCCAAAGCTGAACCGATCCAGCAACCTATGTTCAGTGGCATTCCACATGTGACCATCCTGTCTTTTTAGGCTGTATAATGTAACAGATGATGGTATCACTTACTCTTTTACTTGTTTCAGTCATTTGACTGCAGCCATGCAGAAGCACCGCCT
This sequence comes from Octopus bimaculoides, assembly GCF_001194135.2. Lineage (NCBI taxonomy): Eukaryota > Metazoa > Mollusca > Cephalopoda > Octopoda > Octopodidae > Octopus > Octopus bimaculoides. The sequence goes on along the minus strand of NC_068988.1, from coordinate 23,501,825 downwards.
TTATAGTCGAGCAAATCGACCCCAGAGCTTATTCTTTGTAAGCCTAGTACTTATTCTATTGGTCTCTTTTGCCGAACCGCTAAGTTACGGTGACGTAAAGACACCGGCATCGGTTGTCAAGCAATGCTGGGGGGACAAACACAGACATACAAACACACTCACACTCACACACACACACACACATTTATATATAATTCTTTATTGCCCACACGGGGCTAAACATAGAGAGGACAAACAAGGACAGACAAAGGGACTAAGTCGATTACATCGACCCCAGTGCATAACTGGTACTTATTTAATCGACCCCGAACGGATGAAAGGCAAAGTTAACCTCATATGTATATATATATATATATATACATATGAGGTTAACTTTGCCTTTCATCCGTTCGGGGTCGATTAAATAAGTACCAGTTATGCACTGGGGTCGATGTAATCGACTTAGTCCCTTTGTCTGTCCTTGTTTGTCCTCTCTATGTTTAGCCCCGTGTGGGCAATAAAGAATTATATATAAATG
>NC_068988.1:23494751-23495976 GCF_001194135.2 Octopus bimaculoides | reverse complement strand
GTATTAATTTGTCTCTCAACATGTTTAAATAAGTCCATGTACCCAGACTTTGTGGACACCCAGTATATATATATATGTATATATATATATTATATATATATATAAAAACAATATATGAGTATATGCATATATATGTACACGTATGTACATACCTTCATCTACATGTACATATCTGGGGACATGACGTTGCAAGAGAACATGGACAAAATGATAAACAAGGTACATATATATATATATACACACCCCACCCATACTTGCCTGTGCACATATATATATATATATAGACATATATGTGTGTGTGTGTGTATAAAATAAGCATACCTACATAAATTGATGAGTGTATGTATATGTACATACACACACAAGCACGCACACACAAAAACACACACACATAAGGAATAATAAATTCCTTTGCCAAAAAAAAAAAAAAACAGAAATAAAACAGACAACAATGATGGTTCCAGTTTACATGGAAACAAATTTCGGTAAACAAGTCGAAACAGATGGTGTTTATAGACACGAGTGGTAATTCCGCTTGATTTATCAACGTACGATGTTTGGCCTTGTAAATGTAAACGCGGATCTATGTATGCACGTAAATGTGGCTAGTTTAAACAAAAACTACAACTGCATAAGACAAAACATGTGTATGCTTGTTTTCCTATCAGATGCTGCAGATGACGTATGATTGACTGTCTGTAGGTGTTTGTATGTGTGTATGAGTATATGTGTATACATATGTTACTGAGATGTGTCAACGAGTAATGGAATATAGATATATAGATACACTCACAGATGTATCTGTGAGTGCAGCTGTAAATCTATATGCCCTCACTCTATCTGTTTGTCTGTCTATCTATCTACCTATCTGTCTGTCTGTCTGTCTGTCTATCTATCTACATATCTATCTATCTATATATCTATATATCTATATATATCTATCTATCTACATATGGTGGACGCATCTGAAAGGTCTAGAGACAAAGACTTTCCTCTCTGGGCAATCTCTCATCAACTTCTTCAAGTATCACCTGAAGAGGAAGTTGAGAGTAGAAAGGGAAGTCCTGTCTAGTGAATGCTTCAAAAAAAGATGGGTGAATGTAGCAAGGATGGCACATGTGAACGACGGAGCCATCTTGAGCATAACCCTATGAAGAAGAAAAAAAAATAAAACAAAAAGGCAAAAGAGAGTCACTTACTGTTATAGTTTCTTCAATGAGAATAT
>NC_068988.1:23491028-23494450 GCF_001194135.2 Octopus bimaculoides | reverse complement strand
GAAAAGCTCTACATCTTCGTTGAGCCCTGTGTGGCTAATAAAAGAAATGTATCTATCTATCTCTTTATCTATTTGTTTGTTTGTGTATATGTATATATATATGTATATATATATACATATATTTATATCTAGCTTTAATTGGTTATGGCATACTACTGGTATCCTTAAATTTGCCATTTGGTGGGGTCATGTCTTCCAAGGTACTTGGTGACCCTGTGATTGTGTCACGTACTAAACACTGGCATTGGCACCATGTAAAAAGTATCCAGTACACTCTGTGAAGTGGTTGATATTAGGAAGGGCTCAAGCTGCAAAAACCATGCCTAACCAGACAATGGACCCTGGTATGACTCCTGGCCTCACCAGCTCCTGTCAAACCTTCCAACTCAAGTCAACATGGAAAATAGACATTGCATCATCATCATCATCATCGTTTAACGTCTGCCTTCCATGCTAGCATGGGTTGGACGATTTGACTGAGAACTGGCGAACCAGAAGGCTGCACCAGGCTCCAATCTGATCTGACAGAGTTTCTACAGCTGGATGCCCTTCTTAACGCCAACCACTCTGAGAGTGTAGTGGGTGCTTTTACATGCCACCGGCACGAGGGCCAGTCAGGCGGTACTGGCAATAGCCACACTCAAAATGGTGTTTTTTATGTGCCACCTGTACAAGAGCCAGTCCAGCGGCACTGGCAACGAACTTGCTTGAATGTTTTTTCACGTACCACTGGCACATGTCCCAGTAAGGCAACGCTAGTAACCATCACACTCAAATGGTCCTATTTACATGCCACTGGCATGGAATCCAGACAGCTGCTCTGGCAATGATCACACTCGAACGGTGCTCTTAACACTCCACTGGTACAGGTGCCATCACAATTTCGCTTTCGCTTGCCTCAACAAGCCGAGTTTAATGTTCAATGAAAGAAACATTGGCATGGGTGCCAGTAATCAAATTTAGCTTGACTTCAATTTCACTTGCCTCAACAGGTCTTCGCAAGTGGAGTTTAGTGTCCAATGAAGGAAAGGTACGCATAAGTGGGCTGGCAGAGGCCTTGGATTTTGGTCTCATTTGCTTTATTTAAAAGCAGCTGAAATATAACAAAAGCTGTTACTCAGTGTTTCACATTCCCGTTCATCAGACAGTTATATATATATATATATATATATATATATATATATATATATATATATATATATATATATATATATATATATGTATGTATGTATGTATGTATTTGTTGATGTTTATGGTGACTGTAGCTAGCACTTGAGTAGATTGTAAGTCTATTTACTGAATAAATAAAGTATAGGATAGGTATCGACATCAGATATGGTGTATTTGTGGGTTTCATACTTTGTAAACCCAGAATCTATGGGAATGAAATACAAGTAAATACATTCTAATGGACAAAAGGAAGGTTTATTTTCTCTTAGATATATAGATATATGTGTGTGTGTGTTTGTGTGTGTGTTGTAGTACCAATTGAATTTGAGTAATTGTTGTCACAGCTGAATGCACAGGTGTTTTAATTATTTTTCATTCTTACTCGCTACTAATTAAACAACAGCTCTGATGTAAACAAGCTAATGGAATTTTATGCGGTCAATCAATTTACTAGAAATAGTAGACACATTTTCTTCAAATGTCACACTATAATCTAAACAAGAGGGACAGCTTTAGGTAATGTAGTTGCAGATATCCAAATAATGAAAGTGGTTTTGGTGGAACATCGTTGATCCAATTTTTTCTTGATTAGGTCTGACCAAAGGCTAAACAGCAATAACTACTTAACAGTGAACAAAGCAGTGAAAATGCCATTATGTAGTTAAACAATCTGCTAGAAATAGCAGGCAAATTTCTTTCAAATCATGCAGTCGTCATCATAATCATTATTTAATGTCTGTTTTCCATGTTGGTATGGGTGGGCGGATTTGAGAGGAGTTAGAAAGCCAGAGAATTGTACCAGGCTCCAACCCATGCCAGTATGGAAAGCAGATGTTAAACGATGATGACGATGATGTATGGATATGTCACTTACCTTACAAACCCGTGCAACTCGTGAATATATTTTCTTCCCACAGTTGCCATATTCTACAGCCAACTCTCTCAAGAAAAACAGAACTTGGTCTTTTGTATTGAATGAAGCTACAAACTGTGGTTCTACAACAGAGAAGAAAAAGAAAAGGGATTTGTTTCGGAAATTATTAATCAATTTATGGTTTAACTCAAGGAAAAGACAAATTATAGATAAGCAACAGAATTTTATCTTCTTAGAGATTAAATTTCTCTTTAACCCTTTAGAATTCAGATTACCCCATCATATGTAATCCTTATTTATTCACATATATAAATATACAATGAATATATACATAGGCGTAGGAGTGGCTGTGTGGTAAGTAGCTTTCTTATGAACCACATGGTCCCGGGTTCAGTCCCACTGCGTGGCATCTTGGTCAAGTGTCTTCTATTATAGCCTCGGGCCAACCAAAGCCTTGTGAGTGGATTTGGTAGACGGAAACTGAAAGAAGCCCGTCGTATATATGTATATATATATGTATGTGTGTATGTGTTTGTCCCTCCAACATCGCTTGACAACCGATGCTGGTGTGTTTATGTCCCCGTAACTTAGTGGTTCGGCAAAAGGAGACCGATACAATAAGTACTAGGCTTCTAAAGATTAAGTCCTGGGGTCGATTTGCTCGACTAAAGGCGGTGCTCCTGCATGGCCACAAGAGTAAAGAGTATAGATATACATACATATATATATGTGTGTGTGTGTGTGTGTGTGTGTGTGTGTGTCACGTAAAAGTGCCTCTGCGGTGCCATGTAAAAGGGCCTGTGTGGTGACACATAAAAGCACTCAAATCACTCTGTAAAGGGGTTGGAATTAGGAAGGACTTCTAGCCATAGAAACCATTCCAAATCTGGTGCAGCATCCTCACCTTGCCAGCACTTATTAAACTGTCCAACCCATGCCAGCATGGTCAGCAGATGTTAAATGAAGATGATGATGATGATATTGATATATACATATACGTACATATGTATATGTGAAATATACACTTACGGTAACTAAGTAAATAATGGTACACGCTACCAAACCATATTCACTCAGGGGCCACAGCAGTAGTTCTTCATTACATACACAGGCACACATTGCACACACATATATGTGTATATACACACACACATATACATATATACACACCACATACATATACTTACGAGTATATGAACGTCTGTGTGTGTATATATATGCATATATATATATATATATATATATATACACATATATATATATATACATATATATATACACATATATATATATACATATATATATATATATATATATATATATATATACATATATATATATACATATATATATATACATATATATATATACATATATA
>NC_068988.1:23483406-23489789 GCF_001194135.2 Octopus bimaculoides | reverse complement strand
ATATATATATATATATATATATATATATATATATATATATATATATACATACACATATACATGTGTATATATATATTTATGTATGTGAGAGTGTTCTTTAGTTCCTTAATTTGTTTACATCATCATGAAGGTCATGCTGGAGCCTCAACTTAATACATATATTGTATCTACTATGTGCGCGTATGCATGTGTGTGTGTGCATGTGTGTAATTGTGTGTGTGTGTGTGTAACAGAGAATGCATTCAAATGATGTAGATACTCAATAAAAGAGGAAAAGAGCATTCAATACCTGTTGCTGAGATTATTTATTTATTTATTTATTTAAACTGAATTCCTTTGTGATAAGGCAATGCAATGTTCACACCTGCATCTCATAACGACAGGTAAACTCATGCCACAAAATAATGACATTCAATTTAAATAAACGTTATCATCATCACTGCTGCCCCCCACACCACCACCACCACCTTCGTTGTTGTTGTTGTTATAGTCATCATCATTGAACATTATCATTGTTACTTTACATCTAGGTGCAGGCATGGCCGTGTGGTTAAGAAGTTTACTTTGCCATGATGTGCTCTGAGTTTGGGGTTCAGTCCCACTGTGCAGACCCATGGGCAGATAGTCTTCTACTACAGCCCTAGGCTGACCAATTCCTGGTCAGTGAATTTGGCAGATGGAAACTCTGTGAAAACTCATCATGTGTGTGTGTGTAAAAAATATATATATATATATATATATATATATATATCATCATCATCGTTTAACATCCGCTTTCCATGCTAGTATGGGTTGGACGGTTTGACTGGAGACTAGTGAGCCAGATGGTTGCACCAGGCTCAAATCTGATCTGGCAGAGTTTCTACAGCTGGATGCCCTTCCTAATGCCAACCACTCCGAGAGTATAGTGGGTGCTTTTACGTGCCACCGGCATGAGGGCCAGTCAGGCGGCACTGGCAACGCCCAGGCTCAAATGGTGTTTTCAACATACCACCGGCACAAGTGCCAGTAAGGCGACACTGGTAATGATCACACTCAAACGGTGCTTTTTACATGCCACCAGCATGGGGGCCAGTCAGTGGCCCTGGCAAAAGATCCTCTTTGCCCTCAGTTCATTTACCACCAACTTCATTGTGTGCCCTGGGTTCATTTTAAACCCTTACCTAGCAAAGACGAGTTAACTCGTCTTCATCCAATTTGTCTTTCTCAGTGTGCGACGAGTAAACTCGTCCAAAACATATAATTTCAAAAACAGCTACAGATGAATTTATACGTCAATTCTCACCATTTCTCGATTTTTATCTTATTTTATTACTGTAGTTTCAGTTAAGAGCTGCAGCCATGCTGATGCACCGCCGTGTTGCTGCACTGTTATTACTGAGAGCTTTCTCCAATGTGTGGCACTTGGTGAAGAATGGAGTTTGATGTAGCTACCCTCATGTGCACCTCTTGCCGTGAGGTAGGTTCATCTGGGACTCTCAACAGGAAGAGGTCCAGCCTTGATTTAAAAACGCCTATATCTACTTTGTGCAGGTTCCTCAGGCTCTTTGGGAGAATATTAAAAAGCTGCGGGCCCCTGAAACACAGGCTGTTGGAGTAACTGGTCCTGAAGCGTGATGGCGTTTCGGTTTGCACTCCCTAAGCAAATTTCATTCCCAAGCCAATGAAGAGGATGCAAGCCTTCAGCTCAATATTGCTCCACTTCTTGAAGCAGGGAAGTAATTTCTCACTAAAATAAAACACAGATTTAGAAATTCAAGTCTTTATTTTACTGACCCTGGATGGAACGGAGCAGAAGCTGACCTCACCAGATTTGAACTAGGAATGCAAAAAGCTGAAAGAATTGCTCCAAAGCATTTGGACACTACTCTAACAACTGTGCCAAAATTGACCACCTAGCATCAGTAGTAGTGGTGGTGGTAGTAGTTGTAGTAGTAGTAGTAGTGGTAGTAGTAGTAGTAGTAGTAGTAGTAGTGGTGGTGGTGGTGGTGGTGGTGGTAGTAGTAGTAGTAAATAAACTCCATAATAATAGTTACTGATAGAAAGAAAACTCATTTATTTTCATTAAATATAATAAGGTAAATATATAAAAGAAAAAAAACATTTAAAAACATTCCAGCAGCTTTCCTCTGGCTACCTCCTCCAAGCAAAAGAAAACTGTAAAACAATGCAAAAAAAAAATAAATAAAACAAACACCTCCAAACCCTTAGACCAATCAACAACAACAACAACAACAACATCAGCAGCATCAGATCACTGCTGTGTTAGCTATATACCTAGGTACAGTCCATTAATTTTCTCTCCAACACAACATCACTTTAATCTGTATGTTAATTGACTTTTCTTTGACAGGTAAATAAACACCACCTCCAAAGATTTATAGATTTTAGGTGAAAAATAAGCTGCATCAAGATTTGGCAACCATTTATTTTATAACTTTATTTGTTTGTTTATTTATTTATTTATGTATTTATATTAGAATGTTTGGTGGTTCAAAGTTTAAAGTACTGTTGCCGCTAGGTACAGATATATTTGTTTTTGAAAACCCTTTCAATTTCAACTCTATACGAAGCTGTGTCTCGTTTCCTATGAAGCAAGAGTCCTTCCATATTAGTTTCCAGGTGTTTATATTTCAATTAAAAATGTTCTGTCATAATTGATATCGAAAGACCCATTTTGTTAATGTACATTCTGAATACCCACTGTTTAATTTACTGATTAAATCAACAACAATTTATAAAGGGAGCCCGCTATATGGTTGATCAGTTAAAGTATGTTTTGAGTTTAGAGATCAATTAAACTGGAGCATTTTCTAGTTTCTGAGGAATTGCAGTCGGTTTTCCTTGGGCCTTACAGTTAAGTATAAAATTCATCCCTGTATGGAAGATGCCAGTTTGTCGTGGGATTGACCCCAAGCTAACACTGGTATACATTTCTTTCAGCTGAGTGATCTGAGACAATATCAGATGAAGTGCCTTGCTCAAGAACGCAGCACACTAGTTCATGAGAGGGCACAATCTTGCAATCATGTGCCCACACTTAGACCTAGTGGAGGCATGTGGCTTGATGATTAGTGTGTTGGGTTCACGATCGTATGGTTGTGGTTTCAATTCCTGGACTGGGTGATGTGTTGTGTTCTTGAGCAAAATTCTCCATTTCACATTGCTCCACACCACTCAACTGGCAAAAGTGAGAAACCCTATAACAGACCATTATATATTATAAATTCACAACAAAGAACACATGGCCAGACAGGGAATTTCAAAGGAGTTCTAGGAAGAAAATACGTTAGAATAACGCTAGAGTAAGGTAGAATTTAGACATAGTATGGGTGGAAGAGTCTACAAAGACTATTCTTTAAAAACAGATGGGATGGTCGTTGCTTAAATGCCTTTGGTCATAGGTCAGCTCAATCAGGACTGACCAGAGGTTAAATACCAACAAAAATGACCGAGCTTTTCCTAGCAAACCGTTCCAAATTGTTATCGTGTCCAGTAGCAAACAGGATACTTCTACTACAGCCTCAGGCCGACCAAAGCCTTGTGAGTGGATTTGGTAGACGGAAACTGAAAGAAGCCCGTCGTATATATGTATATATATATGGATATGTATGTGTGTGTATATGTTTGTGTGTCTGAGTTTGTCGCCCCAACATCGCTTGACAACCGATGCTGGTGTGTTTACGTCCCTGTAACTTAGCGGTTCAGCAAAAGAGGCCGATAGAATAAGTACTAGGCTTACAAAGAATAAGTGCTGGGGTCGATTTGCTCGACTAAAGGCGGTGCTCCAGCATGGCCACAGTTAAATGACTGAAACAAGTAACAGAGTAAAAGTAATATTTCCAGTAGAATTTTTAACCGATTGTATTTTTCACTTTTTAAGAATAGTGAAGAATTTTGAGGGATTTAGTAAACCATCTTTTCATTATTAAACTGGTACTTGGGGACCTGACCAAAAACTTCAAACAGATTTATAAGCAATTTTACAAGAATATATTGCAAAACTTTTGGAGGGTCATACTGCCAACAGAAGCACACAAACTGTTTGTATTTTACTTCACTTTTATTAGAAATTAATTAGATAATTAATAAATTAATTAATTAATTACCTGCTAAATTAGTTTGTCAAAGTCCTTAATTTGCAACCTGCAACCTTATCAACAATGATGAAACTCTCTTACAATATCTTCACACTATCAAAAACTCCTTTGATTTAAGATTTTTGGGTACTATGACCATTTCTAAAGCAAGATGTTCTTGTAATCAAAAAGAGCTAAAATCTATTAGTTTCATTATATGAAATATCTTTTTAATTATGATTTTATTGCATGCTGGAAAATATTTCTATGGCTCTAGATTAACCATTTTCACAACAATGCAAAGCAACTTTACAATACAGAACCACTTAAAATTATGAAATAGCAACTTACCATTCAACCACTTAGAGCTAGAGGGAGCTGTTTTCAAATAATCATATGCTAATTTTCCATCTTTAGTATACACACTTGGTCGATAAATTTGGGGTCTTGCCTTTGAAAAATCTGCAAATGTTCCTGAATAAATTGATACTAAATCTTCTTCAGAAGTTTTACTGTCTGCAAGAGAAAAAACACAAGATTGGTGAGAGAATGAAAATGGTTTTGATTGAGCAGGCATTAAAATAGCAGCTGAGTTGAAGATATACTTTTGTGCCTTTTTTTTTAAATCAAAGAAGATAGAAATATGACATTTAGTTGAAAAGGTTACTTTCTCATCACGTGATTTCAAGTTCAATCCCACTGTATGTCACCTTGGGCAAGTGTCTTCTACAATAGATTGGGATCAACCAAAGAGTGGATTATGAGTAAATTTAGGAAATGGAAGCATAATCTTGTCGTTCATTCATTCATTCATACATACATACACACAAATATGCATACATTCATGCAAGACAGACCAATGAGAAATATTAGAAAGAGAGCGTGATGTGCAAAAAAAAAAGACCCAAACATTGGTGCTCCAGCATGGCCGCAGTCAAATGACTGAAACAAGCAAAAGAATATCATATATAAAGTGATAGAATGTGTGTGTGTGTGTGTGTGTGCGTGCATCAGAGAGAGAGAGAGAGAGAGAGTGTGTGTGTTTGGTAGAGACTGCTATCATGATGGTATTCAATTATTGTTCACTTTCCAGGTTTGCAAGGGACAAATAGAATTTAAGGCACATTTTCGATGTTCAAGTGCCTTTCCTGTCACCAACCTACACTTGTTTCTGAGCAAGGTAACATTTTCCCATAGCTAGACATGTTTTTTTTTTTTTCTGGAAGACAAACCAAACTTCACTTGTACGATGATGATGCTAGCTTGTCAAGCATCATGTGATGTCAAGACATGGGAACACACACACACAGATGCACACACATATGAAGGGCTTCTTACCAAATCCACTTGCAACCTTTGGTTCATTCTGGGGGCTGTAGAAGAAGACACTTGCTCAAGGTGCCATGCAGTGGGATTGAACCTAAAACTGTACGAACAGGAAGCAAGCTTCTTAAGCACACAACCACAACATGAAGAAAATTAATGGACTCAACTATACAGAAAACAAACATACAGACAGGCAGAAACAGACACCAGACAGACGAAGTAAACTAAGGGTTTGTTGCAAAAGCACAAGGACAGAAATTTCACAACTGTGTGGTGTTGGGGAGCACAGTAGATTAATCCATTCTAGCACCTGATTGGTGCTTTATCAACCCCGGAAGGATGAAAAGCAAAGAAACAAACTTGGAGGAATTTGAACACCAAATAATTAAATACCACGCAACATATTTTTAGAATAACCTAAAGATTCTACACTCTTAGACAATTCAGTTTAGCAATTTACTACTCTCAGTCTACCACTCTTACAAAGCAGAATTCAGACGTACAGAAGAGAAATGGAGAGAGTCTGTTAGCGTCAATCACATATAGATTCCCTCTTTTATACACACACACACACACAATCTCATACACAGACATAGATGTATTAGAAACACTACATCTTTAAGAACAACTCACCACCATCACCAATACTACTAGGATGGTAACCATTCAGAGTTACAGTCTGCTGGGTTGGAATGACACAGCATCTGAACATGACAACATCAGCACCATTATAATTGGTCAGCCAGTGTATCACCTGTTTATGTCTAGACAGATCACAAGGACAAACTATGTAATTTGGCCCACACAGTCACTAAGCCTAGACGTATCAATAACAGCTTACATGACAATGCAATAATGCTAACATGTACTGCCACGACTAATATCTATATATAAATATATATACTTACAAATTATATATATAAATATATATATATATATATATATATATATATATATATATATATATATATATATATA
>NC_068988.1:23479436-23482313 GCF_001194135.2 Octopus bimaculoides | reverse complement strand
TGTGTGTGTGTGTATGTGTGTGTGTGTGTGTGTGTAAATATGTATATGAATGTAGATATATAGAAAGGTAGCAGACAGGTAAACAGATATATAGACAAATAGGAAGAAAGATAGATTTACAAACATACACACACACAAATAATAAAGACACCACGGGATGTTACAAACCAGTGTATATATCTAACCATAACACACCATAAAACTACTACAACACTATCACACACGCACATACACCTACATAGCCAATACACCACAAAACTACAGCGTCAACACATACTTACAAGTACAACACACCACATTAATGCTACAACATAAACACCTGTCAAAAGTTCTTACAAGTTACGGATACACATAGACAGTATATACAATGCCACAAGTGTATGCACACACACACACATACACGCACACACACAAACACACATTCTTTTCTTTTATTCTTTTACTTGTTTTAGTCATTTGACTGCGGCCATGCTGGAGCACCGCCTTTAGTCGAATCAAATTGACCCCAGGACTTATTCTTTGTAAGCCTAGTACTTATTCTATCAGTCTCTTTTTGCCGAACCATTAAGTTACGGGGACCTAAACACACCAGCATCGGTTGTCAAGTGATGCTGGGGGGACAAACACAGATACACAACATATACACACATACATATATATATATACATATACATATATACGACGGGCTTCTTTCAGTTTCTGTCTACCAAATCCACTCAAAAGGCTTTGGTTGGCCCGAGGCTATAGTAGAAGACACTTGCCCAAGGTGCCACTCAGTGGGACTGAATCCGGAACCATGTGGTTGGTAAGCAAGCTACTTACCACACAGCCACTCCTGCGCCTATATTAAGGAAGAAGAAAAAAAGTAAGGGAGTAACTTACGGACTAAAATGGCTGTTGAATTATCGAAGGGATCAAAGGCACACAACCCTGGGCTAGGTTCACTACTTTTTAGTTCCAAGGTATCAATCTGCAATAGAAGAAAGCAACATTAATTAAACACTCTCATAGCAAGACACCTGTGCTCGTCCCTCACAACACCTGTGCTTAAAACCACCAGCCTCCCCCTTATGCTTTCTCTACCACCAAATAAGGGTCTTTTTTTTTTATCGTTTTTTTTACTCTTTTTCTGTCATGAAACTTATTTGGCGCCAAATAAACGCACTCAATATACACGGTAATGTGTTTGGCTTTAGGAAGAGCCTCCAGCCATAGACACTATCCTGAAGCTGAGCCTGGAACTTGGATCACCTGATCCGGTCAAACTGTCCAACCCCCTGCCAATGTGAAGAATGGACATTGAATGATGGGGACAATGATGATGAGACAAACATGTCACATACCACACATCCACCCACCCACCGGCACATACATTCACAGATGCATAGAAACACACACACACATACACTGGCACATACATTCAGACGCAGAGAAACACACACATGCATACACACACACACACCTACACCCACTGGCACATACATTTACAGACGCAAAGAAACACATGCACACACCCACACACCCACTGGCACATGGTTGGATGGTTTGACTGAAGACTGGTGAGCCAGATGGCTGCACCAGGCTCCAATCTGATCTGGCAATTTTTCTACAGCTGGATGCCCTTCCTAATATCAACCACTCCGAGAGTGTAGTGGGTGTTTTTACATGCCGCCAGCAGGAGGGCCAGTCAGGTGGTTCTGGCAACGACCACGCTCAAAGGTGTTTTTATGTGTTACCTGCACTAGCAACGACCACTGGCACATGTGCTAGTAAGGTGACGCTGGCAACGATCACGCTCGAATAGTGATTTTCACATGTCACTGGCATTGGAGCCAATCTGTGGCCCTGGCAACGACCACACTTGGATGTGCTTTTAACGTTCCACTGGCACAAGTGCCGATCAGGCGGTACTGTCATCGGCCACAGTGATTTTGATTTGTTTACACTTGCCTCAATAGGTCTTCACAAGCAAAGTTCATTGTCCAATGAATGAGGGGTACTCATAAGTAAGCCGGTTACACCCTACGTTCGGATGTGCTTCAGTTAAGTGTTACGATATCATCAACATTTTAAAAGTTTCATGATATGTATGTATGAGGGGGTTCTGAAAAAGTCCTGGCTTTAAAAGTAACATGAAAGGCTTGGTTGGAGGCCCAACCTTCCTAATTCTTTTACAGGGCTTAGAAAAACTGAAGGACTGCTGCAATAAGTGTGTAAATCTGAGAGGAAAATATGTTGAATATAATTATAATTAACTGAACCCTTCTGTATTTTCTTTTACTCAAAGGCAGGAACTTTTCAGCACACCCTTGAATATGTAGATGGCTAGTAAGATAGATAGATAGATAGATAGATAGATAGATAGATAGATAGATAGATAGATAGATAGATAGATAGATAGGTAGATGGATAGATGGATAGGTAGATGGGTAAATAGATAGGTAGATGGATAGATAGATAGATAGATAGATAGATAGATAGATAGATAGATAGATAGATAGATAGATAGATAGATAGATAGATAGATGGGTAGATAGATAGGTAGATAGATAGGTAGATAGAGAGATAGATAGATAGATACATATAGATTTTTAGCTAGACAAATAGGTTAAAGATGATAGATAAATAGATACATTTCTTTTATTAGCCACACAGGGCTCAACGAAGATGGGACAAATACAATGTAGAGCTTTTCTTTTTGGGAGGGGGAAGGAAAAAAAAAAAAAGGAAAGGCCGATCAATAGGGATCGTGTATCACACAGTAATGTTCTCGTGTAAAAGAGGAGAGGACAGTTTAGGTTTAGCCGTGGAAGGAAAAGCCTACGGAAAAGACCACGGTAACCTTGGTCAATATTCTCATTGAAGAAACTATAACAG
>NC_068988.1:23475288-23477319 GCF_001194135.2 Octopus bimaculoides | reverse complement strand
AGACGTCTTGGTGGCGGTGTACTGCAACTGGCAGCAAAACGGGAGCATTCCCGGTTTTGTGAGTCGAGGAGCCGTAACGCTGCTGAAGAAAGATCCAAACAAGGGGGATGTCATAGATAACTTTAGGCCCATCACTCTGCTCAATGCAGACTTGAAAATTTTGGCCAAGGTGTTAGCCAAGCGGTTGGCGCTTAGACTGATTGATAGATAGATAAAAGATGATAGATAACAAATAGACAGACAGACAAATAGATAGACTAAAGATGATAGACAAACAGCGAAACAGACAGATAAATAGACAGATGTGGCAGTATCTCTTACCCTACTACATCTAAATCATAGATAGTGCTGACATTTCAGTTGTGGTTAATAATAATAATAATAATAATAATTTTCATTTTAACATCTAGACAGCAATAATGTATTACTTCAGCAACAAAATCTCATTTCTCAATCCTTATTAACTTTTTCAGAGTTTGAAATGAGATTTTAATTTATTTTCGCAACAAATGAATTGTAATGAAATTAGATGCAGCAACACAGCATGTATGTATGTATACACATACATATACTCTTTACTCTCTTACTTGTTTCAGTCACTTGACTGCGGCCATGCTGGAGCACCACCTTTAGTCGAGCAACTCGACCCCAGGACTTATTCTTTGTAAGCTTAGTACTTATTCTATTGGTTTCTTTTTGCCGAACCGCTAAGTTACGGGGACGTAAACACACCCAGCATCGGTTGTCAAGCAATGCTGGCGGGGACAAACACAGACAGACAAACATATACACACACATACATATATATACATATATACGATGGGCTTCTTTCAGTTTTCCGTCTACCAAATCCACTCACAAGGCTTTGGTCGGCCTGAGGCTAGAGTAGAAGACACTTGCCCTAGGTGCCACGCAGTGGGACTGAACCCAGAACCATGTGGTTGCTAAGCAAGTTACTTACCACACAGCCACTCCTGCGTCTATATTTAAAATTAATTGAAAGATACACAGAGCATCTCAAAATAAATATGGTAAATGAAAGGATTAAAGACCAGGTCTCACAAGACATGAGGAATCACATGGTAGTGAGATAGTTCTAACACAAACATCATACATTCTACCATTCATGCAGAGGGGGAAAAGGCCTTTGTTGCTAACAGCTGCAGTACTTTTCCACTTTGTTCTTACCATGGCTACTCTGCTTCCAAAGCAACCACATCCTCAACTAATTACCCTTTTCTAGGTAACAAAGATATCGACTTCTAGTGAGCCATCCAAGCATCTAACAGAATCTATTTCTGGTGTGCTCTTAGTAAATATTGCTCCAGTGCATTTATCACTATGAAGTTTACTTTCTTTGCAATTCCACCGCACCTCTTGTATATCCATAGTTTATATCGCATACTGCATATGGAGTGTACATCGATTCCTTTTCTGTATATTGAGCAAGACCATTTTCTTGAGGGTACCAGAGTCCTGTTTTTACTTCTTCCCAGTTTATCAAAACCTTAGTTTTTGCTAAGGCCTTGCGATGGTAGATTTAGCTCCCATACCTGGAATTTCCTCTCTGATTCCCCTGTAAATTCAGCTATGCAAACTAAATCCATTGGTATCTAGTTGCTGTGGGCATCTAATCTGAAACTCCCTTGAGATGGCATGTAGGGCTACGCTGAACAGGAAGGGACTGAGGACTCACCCTTGATGGACTCCTACCTCCATGCAAAATTTGTCACTGCGTAAGAGCCCCTGGACTGGCTCTTGTGCGGGTGGCACATAAAATACACCATTTTGAGCGTGACCGTTGCCAATACCGCCTGACTGGCCCTCGTGCCAGTGGCATGTAAAAGCACCCACTACACTCTCGGAGTGGTTGGCATTAGGAAGGGCATCCAGCTGTAGAAACTCTGCCAGATCAGATTGGAGCCTGGGGTAGCCATCTGGTTCACCAGTCATCAGTCAAATCGTCCAACCCATGCTAGCATGGAAAGCAGACGTTAAACGACAAAGATGATGATGATGATGATCTCCAGA
>NC_068988.1:23474186-23474932 GCF_001194135.2 Octopus bimaculoides | reverse complement strand
TAAAAAACTTTTTTTTTTTTTTTTTTTTTTAGCGTACTATTGTCCTAGTCTTGGGAATTTGGTTTGTCTGGAGAGTTCTATTGTATTAAATCACTCTCAGATAAATAATTCATTATTCTAAATATATTTATTTATTTATTGCTCTGTGAAAGAATTTAAAATTTCATTAACTGTGAGCATATTAACGACAGTGCTGACTAATTAATGTTCTGCTCTTTCAGTCTGCTTCTCATTTTAGCACTTAATTTTTCAAAACCATCAACATTCATTTATTTCATAATTTTTCTTGATATATGTGATGTATATATATATATACATATGTGTGTGTGTCTGTATGCACATGTATATCTTATATACATACAGACATATACATATGTGTGTGTGAGACAGAGACAGAGAGAGTGTGTGTGTATGTGTGTGTATGTGTGTGTGTGTGTGTATGTGTGTGTGTGCTTATATACGTCTTTGTGTTTATCTTTCACCAGTTAACAAAGAGTGTTAGTTTGTTCCAGTATGACACACATACATGCATGAATGTGTGTGCCATAATC
Source organism: Octopus bimaculoides (assembly GCF_001194135.2). Classification (NCBI taxonomy): domain Eukaryota; kingdom Metazoa; phylum Mollusca; class Cephalopoda; order Octopoda; family Octopodidae; genus Octopus; species Octopus bimaculoides. Next base: position 23,474,381 of record NC_068988.1, on the reverse strand, counting down.
ATTATTTAACATCTGTTTTTCATGCTGGTACTTATGTGTGTGTGTGTGTATACACACACATGAATGCCAGCACACACACACACACACACACATAGGTATATAAATTTGGTGATGCAAAGAGGAAAAATAGATTTGTTAAGTGCTAACACATGAAACTCTCAGTCAGAATCATTCTGTTGCTTCTGTTTTATATAT
>NC_068988.1:23465691-23473973 GCF_001194135.2 Octopus bimaculoides | reverse complement strand
AGATAGATAGATAGATAGATAGATAGATAGATAGATAGATAGATAGATAGATAGATAGACAGATTGATAGGCATAGGAGTGGCTGTGTGGTAAGTAGCTTGCTTACCAACCACATGGTTCCAGGTTCAGTCCCATTGCATGGCACCTTAGGCAAGTGTCTTCTACTATAGCCTCAGGCAGCTCCGGTCAAATCATCTTCAACTATAGCCTCGGCCAGCTCCAGTCAAATCATCTTCAACTATAGCCTCGGCCAGCTCCGGTCAAATCATCTTCAACTATAGCCTCGGCCAGCTCTGGTCAAATCATCCAATCCATGCCAGCATGGGAAACGGACATTAAATGATGATGATGACAATGGCATACAGACAATAGGCAGCTTTCAGCTTCCATCTACCAAATGTATTCGCAAGGCTTTGGCCAGCCTGGGGCTATATTACAAGACACTTGTCCAAGATGCCATGCAGTAGGACTGAATGCGAAAACCGTGTGCTTGGTAATCAACCTTCTTATTATAAGACCATGCATGTGCCAATATCTATCTATGTATGTGGCTGTATAAATGAAAGAATGGGGATGTGCATGTCAGTCAGGGGATGTATGAACCAGTGGTGTATGGTGGTTGTTGTGGTGGGTGTGGTACCATACTCAATGCCACCAAATTTCAAGCAGTGGTATAACAAAAGTTTTCCATTAAGATTTGGGTTTAAATTAATGAGCGAGGTGAACATTTATAATTTTATAATGAATCTGTCATTTTCAATGGGTATGCAACCCAGATCTAGTGCACTCGGAATATAGGACCCTGGTATGAATGTATTTATGTTCTGGCTATGACTTAAAACTGCATCTGGTTGTGAGGTTCCAGTCTGCGAGTTCTGGAATTGTGAAGAGCGTATGGAGTCACCTCTTAGTTACCATTTCTCCCAGGCCTGTTGTAACCTGCAATGGTAGCACCTCTCATGGTCCAATCTATTGCTCTAAATAAATTTTCCCAGGAGAGGAGCAGGCTTCACTTATTTTTTGACAAGACAGTTGGAGGAAAAGCAGCTCTTTTAAGAGATTTTTCAAATTAACAGTAAACAAAAGACAAAGACAGGTGAAGGAACAACAAGCAGGTGTATTAGTTTAACACTCGGGAAGAATGAGAATGTCTTTGACATTTCGAGCCTACGCTCTTCGACAGAAAGAATCGAGAGGAAAAACAATGGAGAAAGAACGAAAAAATGGAGGGAGAAAAAAAATGTGTAGCGGAGATACTGTGATATAAAACTTGCAGTGAAAACAGTACCAGTAATTTTGCAGGTTATCCAAGCTTTTGTTACTTAAATTTAATGATGTACAAATGTCTCACTATAATTTCTGAATGTGAGATGGCTATCATCTGACAAGATGAGGCAGTCCACGTGTATTTCTTTATGAGTTTACTAAGATAATGTGAACAAATTAAAGCAATTGTAATATGCAAGAAATAAAAGGAAACTTACATCTAAATGATAAGTCGTTGGTTGGTAAGCACCAGTACCACATACCAACAGAGTAGTTCCATTCCGCGCTATTAACCGAATGTGATTTTGACAATCTGGCATCTAAGAAGAAAACATAAGAATAGATTTCAAATAAGAGAACAGAAGTATTTATAAAAGATACAAAAGTAATAAGCATGTTTTTGCTGTGTCTTGGAAGGGTCACTATCCCCATAAAAACACACACACTGGTTCGAATTCGCTTCTTTAGTTTTACTAGTCAACTGGTTAACCATTTAACCAATAAGCTAATTGATTCTTTGATTCTTTGATTAATTATTTGACCACTCAATCAGCTGAGTTAGTCAAAATCTTTTTATCACCTTTAATCATTTCTGACCTCATCAATCACATGCCTCCTTTGCTCTGGGTCTGCTAGAGATGGACATGTTATTGAGGAGATCAAAAATGGTGACAAAAAGACTTTAACAAACCAAGCTGATTGATTGATTGATTGATTGACCAATCGATTTATCAAGCAATCAATTAGTTAATTGGTTAATTAGTTGTCTAATAATAAAAATAATAATAATTATCCTTTCTACTATAGGCACAAGACTTGAAATTTTGGGGGAGTGGGCTAGTTGATTGCATCGACCCCAGTGTTTCACTGGTACTTAATTTACTGACCCTGAAAGGATGAAAAGCAAAATCGACCTCGGCGGTATTTGAACTCAGAACGTAAAGATGGACGAAATGCCACTAAGCATTTTACCTGGCACGCTAACGATTCTGCCACCTCACTGCTTAATAATGACAATAACAACAACAATAATAATAATAATAATAGCAATAATAATAATAATAATAATAATAATGATAATAATAGCACATACCCAAGGCGCACAGAGCTGCGCTCGGTAGTGAAGTGAAAGCACGTTATAAAAATAAAACTACTGAACAATAATAATAATAATAGTAATAGTAGTAGTAGTAAAAGAAGTGAAATGGAACCAGTGTGTACACAATGACCCTCACAAGATACAACAAAATCTATTTCAACACATAGGTTCACATCAACAGTCTTGCAAAGCAAATACAAAAACAAAATAAACATCTAAAATAAACAACTTCTATAAACAACAAACAATACTTCATGGTGTTTGATTTATAGCAACACATGTTACATCATTATTTTACGTCCATTTTCCCATACTGACATGAGTCAGATGAATTGTTATATTATTACATTATTTTATGTGAAGGCACGTGGGTCAGTGGTTAGAGCATCGGGCTTGCAATGGTGAGGTAGTGAGTTCAATTCATAGACTGGACTGTGTTGTAATTCTTATACAAGACACCTTATTTCACGTTGCTATAATTCACTCACCTGTAGAAATGAGTTGCGGCATGACTGGTGCCAAAGTGGATCGGCCCCTTTGCCTTTGGTGACATTAGAGGTGCGGAGAAGGAAGGCTGGTATGTAATGGCGACTGCGGGTCTTCCATAAACAACTTTGCCTGGACTTATGCTTCAGAGGGAAACTTTCTTGGTGCAATCCTATGGTCATTCATGACCGAAGGGTAGGGGTCCTTACACTTAACCCTGTATTTTATTATGAGGTGGTGCGCTGGCAGAGCCATTAGTAATATAAATCTTTCCTTTCTTAAGTCCCAAATTATTCCTGTGGTTGAAAGAAATAGGGAGTATGTATCATATGTGATGCATAGACACCAGGGAACAATTTCTATCTATCACACGTGATATACAGGACAAGCAAAGGGTCAAAAATAAAGGTTGGATTCTAAGCATATTTGGCTACTATTTTTAGCAGATAAGTCACGCAGTCTCATAAAGGAGCCCATAACACAGATTCTGTGTTCTGCACAGAAGGCACATGTAGTTCATTAATCCACCCCTAGAAACCTCCTTTATTTTTTTTATGTCTTTTTGGTGAGTGTTATAACTATTTATATATATATTCAGAGACATACAAATTCTGTATCAGTAAAGGGGACAGATGTGATTAATTAAATTAACCCCATTATTTTTGGCAGTGTCTGGATGTAGTTTTAGAAAAAAAGTTTTCCTATTTATCTATTTAAAAGCAAGTCCTGTGTGTTACTTAAATAGGGCACAGATGGCTCATTTAATTAACCCTAGAAATGGGAGGGGAACTGCTTATATAAAAATTCTGTCTCGTAAAGAGAGCAGAAAGATGTAAATAGTTAAATGAACCACATTTATAATTATTATCATCATTATTATTATTGTTATTATTATTGTTTAAGGCGGCAAACTAGCAGAATAGTTACCATGCCAAGCAAAATGCCTTCCAGCATTTTGTCTGTCTTTACATTCTGAGTTCAAATTCCACTGAAGTTGACTTTGCCTTTCATGTTTTTGGGGGTTAATAAATTAAGTACCAGTCATGTACTGGAGTGGGTGTAATTGACTATGCCCCACCCCAAATTTCAGGCCTTGTGTCTGTAGTAGAAATATTATTATTATTGAGTGAGAGAGCAATGCATGCCATCAAAATGACACTGGGGTAAAATATATGAAGTCCAATATACCCATCATGACTACCTGTCGGATAAGGGTACACCAGGTGATCTCACATCAAGATAAACAGTACATTGGCCTTGCTGGTGGGGGCCTCGTTAAATTATCATCTGGCTGAGTTGCCCATCCCACTCAAAAGGTCCCTGAATAAGGGTTGTTTAAGGATGATGAACAAAACACCCATGTTTCCAGAGGTGAATTATCCAAACCCCAAAGAATTATTTTCAATACATTGCTATGATGCTCCCCTACTACTCCTTGTGATCAGAGATGCACATATCATCAGCCACCAAGAGATATGCTCAACTGGTTAAGGTCAAACAACAGACAAGCAATTCTGTGGTATTGAGCAGATTATTTGCTGTAGCCCATTATTATTATTATTATTATTATTATTATTATTATTAAAGACGTCACACAGTATCCAATATCATGATGTTGTTGCTTGAAGATATTGTGCCTACTGGGGGTTTGTACTGTCTGTCAAATCACAAAAACCTCAGACAGACAGTACTTTGCACAATATGCCTGCAGTTCCAAGTAATGCCAATTTTTGTAATACATCCAGATTGTATGGTATTTCTAAAGTTTCCAGTTGTTTTTTTCAGGTTGAGTGGTACTGAACCCAATGCTCTGATGACAATAGGGACAATCTTTATATTTGACTCTTGTAGCTACCACACCTTAGCGATCTCAATTCTCTGGTCTCCATGTTTATCAATCTTTTTTCTTTCTTTCCTGATAATATGTCGATCTCCTGACACTGCCACGTCGATAATTTGGCACTCTTGTTTGTCCCTCCTGAAGGTTACTATATCTGGCCTTCAGTGCTCTAACACCTTGTCTGTCTGGAAGTCAAATTACCACAGGATTTTTACCTTCTCCTTCTTGTCCATTACCTTTTCTGGTATATGCTGGTACCAAGCACCCGGTACCTTATATCCATCCTTATGGCATAGAAGCCTGTGGTGGTTTTGGTCTACCTTGTTGGATCTATGCTTGTACTTTTTCTGCATAAGATTTTCACAAGCACTAACAATGTGAGTCACACTTTCGACCCTCTTCCCACACATTCTGCAGAGGTCCGATGCACTTGTGTAGTATATATTCTTTTTCACTGAGTTGGTATTCAATGCCTGGTCCTGGGCCACGATGATTAGGCTTTCAGTATTCTTTTTTAGGTCACCCTTGTTGAGCCACCTCTATCATGCTTCCTGGTCTTTTAATTTATTGGTTTCACAGTGAAACTGACCATGTAATTCCATATGGAGTAAGGTTTCTTCTCCCTCACTGGCTGTTTGTGATCAGATTCATGAGCACCCTCAAGTCCATTTTTTGGTAAATCCTTCTGTTTTAGCAGTATACTGTAGCAAGTCTTCTTTGCTGTTTAACAAATATTCTGCCATGTTTCTTCTTTCAATATTGATGCACTCCTGTAGACTAATCAGCCAACATCCACCTTTACCCCTCTTCGTGTAGAGCCTGTGTACATTCTCCTTAGGGTGGAGGGCACCATGCATTGTCATTGGCTTTTATTATCATTATTGTTGTTATTATTATTATTATTATTATTGTTGTTATTATTTATCAATAAAGCACACATGCAAGAGTAAGTCGGACTATTTTCATTTTTAAAACTTGCATTTACACGAGTAGAATAATAAATGGAATGAGAAATAAGGAAAGCTTCTGACAATGCAGAGAATTTAGACTATTCAAAATGGCAAGATCTAGGTAAATACTCATTTCTTTGACTGTATTCTTCTAAAGAAGGGCCTTTGCATCCGAAATAGAAAGGTTTTCAAAACTTTCTGCATTGTCACAAGATTTTCTTATTTCTCATGTCATTTGTTATTCTAATCCATCATTACAATGTTTTGAGCAAACCACAATGCTCTTACATTTACCTATGGCTTGGAGAAGTTTTTATTGCATCTAGATCCTCTTCCAGTGGAGGCGCAATGGCCCAGTGGTTAGGGCAGCGGACTCACGGTCATAGGATCGCGGTTTCGATTCCCAGACCGGGCATTGTGAATGTTTATTGAGTGAAAACACCTAAAGCTCCACGAGGTTCCGGCAGGGGATGGTGGCGAACCCTGCTGTATTCTTTCACCACAACTTTCTCTCACTCTTACTTCCTGTTTCCGTTGTACCTGTAATTCAAAGGGTCAGCCTTGTCACACTGTGTCATGCTGAATATCCCCAAAAACTACGTTAAGGGTACACGTGTCTGTGGAATGCTCAGCCACTTGCACGATAATTTCACAAGCAGGCTGTTCCGTTGATCTGATCAACTGGAACCCTCGACGTTGTAAGCGATGGAGTGCCAACAACAACAGATCCTCTTCCTATGGGAAACCATATATTTATTATTTGAGAAGGATACTTAGTTGTCACGTAGGTAAACTGAATCAACAGCAGCTGTATGTTTCTCTAAAGTAGTAGAGCAGCAAGAGGACGGGGTGCAAGGGGTCTGTGCATCCTGGGTGACACTTTTGGGTTTGCTTTCTAAGCCTGTATAGACTTGGAGGCACATGGATAGGTGTAGGATTGCTCACTCAAGGGCTGCCCTTGCTGGTACCCATTCTAGCTACGCCGCTGCACTAAAGGGCATAAAAATTTAGCTGCAGAAAAAATTGAACACATGGCCTAATTGGTATGTGGGTATAGAAGCCCAACCTTCTGGTCATTTGACTCAAAGCAGAAATTTATGTGTACAGGGTGCTAAAAGAAGGATCTACTAAGGGTAAATAAATAATGATAAGTTTCCCACTGATCATCATCATCGTTTAATGTCCGCTTTCCATGCTAGCATGGGTTGGCCAATTTGACTGAGAACTGGTGAACCAGATGGCTGCACCAGGCTCCAATCTGATCTGGCAGAGTTTCTACAGCTGGATGCCCTTCCTAACACCAACCACTCCAAGAGCGTAATGGGTGCTTTTACATACCATTGGCACGAGGGCCAGTCTGGCGGTACTGGCAACAGCCACACTCAAATAGTGTTTTTACGTGCCACCTGCACAAGAGTCAGTCTAGCGGCACTAGCAACAACCTCGCTCGAATGTTTTGTTGACATGCCACCAGCACATGTGCCAGTAAGGTGATGCTGGTAACGATCACGTTCAAATGATACATTTCCCACTGATGGCTAACAAATTTCATAATGAGGCTATCTCCTTCAACACCACACAATGCAATCAACATTGTCTATGAATACATAGACAGTACAAGGATAAACAATATGTGCTCTGCTGGTATAGCATTCATTGAGGGTTGTTGAGCCACCACATTGCAACGAGGACTGTACCTTGAAATAGGCTTATCTTAGGGATACAACCATAAATTAAAGGCTCGCTATGTGTCATACACTTAGAAACCAGCTTTTTCAGTTATGCAACCTTGCAGCTTCTAGCAGTGAAGGTGCATGGCTCAGTGGTTAGATTATCAGGCTTACAATCTTGTGGTTGTGAGTTCGATTCCCAGACCGGGCTGTGTGTTGTGTTCTTGAGCAACATACTTAATTTCATGTTGCTCCGGTTCACTCAGCTGCAGAAATGAGCTGCGACGTCACTCGTGCCAAGCTGTACTGGCATTAGCTTTCCCATGGATAACATTGGTGGCATGGAAAGGAGAGGCTGATAAGCATGGGCGACTGCTGGTCTTCCACAAACAACCTCGCCCAGACTTATGCTTTGGAGGGGAACTTTCTAGGTGTAATCCCAGGGTCATTCATGACAAAAGCGGGTCTTTACCCTTTACCCTATGTGTCATAGTGTAATTCACCATTTCAAACACATTAATTGAATAGCAATCATAATTTACTCAAGAAGCTTCTAAGAGACACAGAATTTCAGAAATTACACTAAAGTGAGACTAAGCCCATCCACTCACCTTCTTCTTTGCTTGCCACACACATCGCTTAGCAGACTTGGTACTGGCATTCAATGAAGTTTCCACCTAAAAAACGAAAAGAAGAAATGTAAACATTAGGGGATTGTTATACACATACAGCAGTATTTAAACATATAATGTCATACGAGGATCAATACAGTGTTACTCAGAGTTTCATATTTCCTGTATAAACAAGACTCGGTGTCTCATAACGAGCCCTCCTACCATCTGATTAAGACCAATTATTAGAATGTCCATTAATTGTACAGGAAAATACCCGTAGATTGAAATTCTCAAGCAACGAGGTTTATAAGTATATGAGAACTTTGTCAAAATCACTCTCTCTTTTCCTTTATATAT
>NC_068988.1:23460770-23463046 GCF_001194135.2 Octopus bimaculoides | reverse complement strand
AATGAAAAATAATAATAAGGCAGAATGCTAAACTGGAAGCATATTTTAATAAAGATTTCTCTAATATATATATACATACATATATGTGTACATACATATATATATATATATATATATATATATACATATATATATATACACATATATATATCTACATATTAGTATATATACATATATATATATGCATGTGTGTGGGGTATATATGTATCTGTGCGCATGTATATGTTTGTATCTATCTATCTACCTTTCTTTCTATCTATCTATTGATCTATCTATCTATCATCTCTGTATATGTGTGTGTGTGCATGCGTGTATGTGTAAAAGGTGGAAGACCTACCTGCTTGAGGCAAGGAGGAACCATAATACATGAATGTATGTGTATTTATGTGTGTGTGTGCGCATATGTATATGCGTGTATGCATATATATATATGTATGTATGTATAAGTATATGCACACGCATAAACTGAGAGCTTTCTGCTATTAGGTTTGCTTATATTTTTTTAATATTTTTTCTGAGATAAATCTAATGCACTCAGCCAAATCGTTTGTAACACCCACACCATGGAACATAAACACAAGTAAATATATCTTGTCATTCCCTTCACAGAGAGGAAAACAAAAAATATCTTTAGTGTTGCTGTTTAGCTTCAGGCAATCCTTGATTGTGCAAACCTAGGATCAAATGCTTTCCAGCTGTGACCACTGATATGTTTTATGAAGACCACATATTCCAATGTCAAGAGTTTTTTTTTTCTTAAGAAGGCAGGATATGATTTGATGGGTATTTGGTTGTTATTTCTAGCAGTTTGAATGACAGTCAATGAGACCCTTTCATCGACTTAACCTTCCTGGAGTGGATTAGTAGTTGTGATGCTGATCCACAGAAGATCCAGAGTTCTCTACAGCAGGATGTTATCGGTATTGTTCAGCTCTCAGGTCAGCCTTCACTCTGATCAAAGTCATTCCAACCGTGACCACCACCACATTTTATATTTTGTCAGCACAGTGCTCATGGGACAAGATTATTAAATGAGTCCTTTAAGATTGTGGCATTTATCCCCCATGTCAACCCTGATTAAGTATACCTACGATCAAAGGCGTTCCATTCATGACCATCCCATCTTTCTTGTATGTGTAGGCAATCCAGAACTGTTTTGTCTGTCGCGTCCTTTCTTTAAGATGGTAGGGGTGATTTGAGGGAAATGCAGTTGCTATTTTTAGCTGGTTGAGTGACTATAAGCCTTTCTTCATGTTCTGAGATAGTAAACTGCTGTGAGGTTCATTTGGTTGCTATATCTACAGCAGATCCAATGACAGTGGCTCGGCTTATCTGGAATGTTTCATTTATATAATTACGATCACAAAGCTTCTTGTTGACTTGTATTCATCATCACCATCACCATAATCATCATCATCAACATCATTATCACCACCACCACCACCACCCTCACTGTCGTAATCAATGAAATGCCAGTTTATATATGTATATATATATATATATATATATATATATATATATATATATATATATATATACAGGCTTCTTTCATTTTCCGTCAACCAAATGCACTCACAAATGGTTGATTCAACACTATTGCAGAAAACACTTGCCCAATGTGCTACCACGGCTTGGGATTGAACCCCAAATACCGTGATTGGAAACCAAACTTGTCACCACAGCCACATCTCTATTTTGATATAAGACCTCTGTCCTCCAAAAAAACAAAACGCAAAATCCAAAACATTTGTTAAAAGCAACACAGTGGTTGATATGATTCACTATAAGCTCCTCAAGGCAATACCCCAGTATGGCCACAGCTTGTCTATTGAAATAAAGAAAAAGAATAAGAGAATATTGGTAACAATGCCAATTTAGGATGTAAAAAGGACATTTATGAGTAAAAGACATTTAATTCACGCTGTATGGTAATGTGTGGTAATTGACTAAGAAAAACCAGGAGAGAAACCATTTTATTCTGAAGACAAAATGGATGAACCAATGTATATTATTAATAAATTCCATTTGTACAAATACATTTTAGCATATCAGTTTGTGTGTGTATATACATATATACATATTTACATACTATGCATGTATACATATACATCAATTTATTTGTAAATATATGGATGTATATATGGATGTATATACACACACACACATATATGTATGTATGTATATATATGTATGTATATCAATTGATCTATATTTTTATCTATCCATCTATCTATCTATATGTATGTGTGTGTATATATATATATATATATATATAT
>NC_068988.1:23459945-23460756 GCF_001194135.2 Octopus bimaculoides | reverse complement strand
TATATATGTAGATGGATGCATTTATATTCATATATATCAATTTACATCATGTACATACAACTATATGCATGTATAAATATATACTTGTATAGCTATCGATCTATCTATCTACCTATCTATCTACCTATCTATATGTATATAGATGGATACAAGTATATTCTATATAGCAGTTTATGTACAACTATATACATATACAAATATAGATATATATATATCACCACAAACACACACACACACATATATATATATATACACACACACGCAAACACACACACATATATACACCTACACATTCATGCATGCATGTGCGTGCATGCACACACAGACACACACAAACAAACACATACTTACATACATACAAATAAATATGTGAGTATTCACAAACCCATACACGCAGAGAATCATAGGCACATGTTTATTTGGACATTTTTTGCCCGTGAATATAAAAGAGAAGAAGCTAACTAGAGAAAGATTTTCCAATAATAAGACCGAAAATACATGAAAATATCAAAGACAGACTTGTTTTAGTTTGGATTGTATATCCCTTGAGGAATTTCAGGTAGATTATCTGGAAATCTCAGACAAGTTCCAACAGACTTACGGGATTCTATCTATTCTGTATTACCAGTGTAGTCTGCTTGAGAAATACTGACACACACACAAACACAGATTTCCTTACATACATGTGTGTATACACACACACACACACACTTGGGCCAGCATGGAAAACAGGATATTAAACAATGATAATGATAGCTATACAAATTCACACACACACACAAATACATATTCAAATATATATATATATATA
>NC_068988.1:23455861-23459481 GCF_001194135.2 Octopus bimaculoides | reverse complement strand
ATATATATATATATATATATATATATATATATATATATACATATATATATATATACATATATTCATACATATATTTATAAATATGTATATATATATATACACAATTACATATATAAATATGAATTGTCTCTGTTTATACTAGACTTGTACCGAGAAACTACAATGCAATCATGCACAAAACCATAATATTATCATTCCATACTCTCACAGGGATGAGTTATGTAACATCTATCCTCAGAAATTGCAGCCAAACCTCCCTCAAACCACACATAATGTCTGTGTAAAAAAAAAAAAAGAGACGAAGAAAGACAGAAAGTCGAAAGGGAGTGTTATTGGTAGTAAGAGATATAAAACCTGAAATTAGAAAAAAAAAGAAAGTGGTAGTGTGAATTTATGAACGATTCTAAAATACATTCGCGTTATGCCAAACATTGTTTTTTCTTTCTCTTTCATTCGTACTTTGGGTTTTCTCTCTGTCACACTCTCCCTCTCTCTTTCTCTCTCATTCTTGCTTTGAATAGGGGAAAATGCTGCTGCATCGCCATTGTTGTATTCGTCATCATCATCATCATCACTGCCGCCACCATTACCCCCACCACCAGTATCATCATCATCATCACCATCATTTAATATTTGTCTTCCATGCTAGTATGGATTGGACATCATTATACATTTGTCTTCCATGGATTGGACAATGTGCCCAAGAAGTGTTTTGAGCACCATTGTCTCTTTTGGAATGGTTTCCAAGCCTGGATATCCTTCATAATCCAAACCACTTTACAGAATGTACTAGATGCTTTCTTTCATGATTCTAGCACCAGAAAGGTTGCCAAGCAACTTAGACAAAGAGAAAACTCTCGACTGAATGGGGTCGTAGTAGACTGAATGAAGGCATTATGTCAAATGTTGAGGGGCCAAAGTATGACAAAGGGACAGATACAGGTGTCATGCTACAGAAGCATGAGACTACCCTGTATTATAATCAGGGTGGGTTAAGCTGGCGAGCTGGTGGAATCATTAGCACGCTGGGCGAAATGCTTAGTGGTATTTCTTCCACTGCTACATTCTGAGTTCAAATTCTGCCGAGGTTGACTTTGTCTTTCATCCTTTCATGGTTGATAAATTAAATACCAGTTGTGTACTGGAGTCGATCTAACTGACTGCCCTGCTCCCAAAAAATTTCGGGCTTTGAAAGGCAAAGTTGACTTTGGTGGAATTTGAACTCAGAACATAGCAGCAGACAAAAGACCTTTAAGCAGTTTGCCTGGTGTGCTAATGATTCTGCCAACTTGCCACCTTAAATAATAATATTGATAATAATAATAATAATAATAATAATAATAATAATAATAATAATAATAATAATAATAATAATAATAATAATAATAATAATAAAAGTCCTGTCTACTGGAGGCACAAGGCCTCAAATTTGTGGGGAAGGGACTAGTCAATTACATTGACCCCAGTGTTTCACTGGTACTTAATTTATCAACCCCTAAAGGATGAAAAGCAAATTCTTCCTCGGCGGAATTTGAATTCAGAACGTACCGGCAGACAAAATACCACTAAGCATTGTGCCTGGCATGCTAACGATTCTGCCAGCTCGCCGCCTTAAATGATAATAATAATACATTGGAGGTGTTAATTACCGCTTGTTCCTGTCTGAAATTGTCAGCTGAGATACAAGAGTCATTGATAGCGCTTGACATTATTGCACACGTCAGCCTTCCGCTTTCTCTATGGCAGTGGTCATGTAAGCGTATTGTTGTTGGAGAAAAGTGGGGGAGGGGAAATGGTCCCTCACCTTCTTCCTATTTTCTAAGACAAACAATGGTACATGCTACTGGTTCCACCCACTTTGAGACTTGAAAAATTCAGGTTTCCTATGCAGCACTTTAGTAAACATCTCTCTCTCCCTTTCTCTTCCTTTTTCTGTTTCACTCTCTCTCTTACCGCATATACCTTCTGTTCCCACTTGTTCTTGCTTTCTCTCTCTATATCTCTCTGCTTCATTCTATCTACCTCTCCATCTTTCTCCCTTTGGCTTTCTCTCTCACTCATGTCTTGCTTTCTCAACCCTTGGTCACTATTCCTCTATTTCAGTCATTCTTCCTCTTCCCCCTCTATCTCCCTCACCCTCCCATTTTCACTCTCTTTCTCTTGCAGTATATATATATATATATATAATTCTTCCATTTCTAAATGTCTTCCTTAATCTACCCCACATTCTCTCATCACCATCATTTAACGTCTGCTTTCCATGCTAGCATGGGTTGCACAATTTGACTGGGGACTGGCAAACCAGATGGCTACACCAGGCTCCAATCTGATTTGGCAGAGTTTCTACAGCTGGATGCCCTTCCTAACGCCAACCACACTGAGAGTGTAGTGGGTACTTTTTACGTGCCACCGGCATGAGGGCCAGTCAAGCGGTACTGGCAACAGTCACGCTCAAATGGTGTTTTTTATGTGCCACCTGCACAGGAGTTAGTCCAATGTTTTGTTCACATGCCACCGGCACAAGTGCCAGTAAGGCGAAGCTGGAAACGATCGCGCTCAAATGGTGCTTTTTACGTGCCACCAACCCTCAAATAATACAAATGGATACAGATTATAAAGAATTATGCTGGCTCACTACTTTGTTTGTGTTGACTTCACAGTAGCTCATCGTCATCATCATCATCATCATAATTTAATGCTCACTTTTTCATGCTTGCATGACTTCGGATTTTCTAAGGCCAGATGCCCTTCCTGTTGCTAACCCTCACTTGTTTCCAAGCAAGGTGATATTTCTTCCCCAGCTAGACATGTCTTCCATGGAAGACTGGAAATGAACAACCTCATTTTTACGACAGTGGTGCTCATTTATAACACTTGTCTAGACATCATATGATGTCTAAACAAGTATACACACAAGCATATGCAAAACACTGCTTCCAGCACACAAACACACGCATACAAATACACACACACAGGCATACAAATACACACACACATACAAACACACACACATGCATACAAACACAAACACACGCATACAAGCACACACACACGCATACAAATACACACACACTCGCATACAAACACACACCCACATACAAACACACACACATACAAACACACACATGCATATAAACACACACATAATGTGTTTACATACATAATCGAAATCTTGCACACATTCTTTTATTCTTTGACTCGTTTCAGTCATTTGAGTGCGACCATGCTGGAGCACCAGCTTAAAAGGTTTTAGCCAAAGAAATCGACCCCAGTTTTATCCAAGGGAAAGGCAAAGGAGCCGATACAGCTTGGCACCTGTGAGTGATGTCGCAACTCATTTCTACAGCTGAGTGAACTGGAGCAACGTGAAATAAAATGTCTTGCTCAAGAACACAACACACAGCCCAGTCTAGGATTCAAACTCACAACCTCACGATCGTAAGCTTGACGCTCTAACCACTGAGCCACGTGCCTTCACACACACCCACACACACACACATACATATTTATATATATATATATATATATATATATATATGCGAGTAAAAAGAAATACAAAAAAGGTGGTTTTTTTGTATGATTGTGTATAGAGGAATATATTATTTTGTTTAAAAGAGTTC
>NC_068988.1:23454173-23455193 GCF_001194135.2 Octopus bimaculoides | reverse complement strand
TATATATATATATATATATATATATATATATATATGTATATATATATGAAAATACATATATATATATCTATATATGCCAGTGAGTTTGGATATATATATGTGTATGTATATGGATATGCATGCTTGTATGTATACATGTTTGGATATGCAGTCTGATCACATGTGAGTCATTGCATGTGTGTGTTTGTGTTTGAGTGTGCAGTTGAAATTATTTACACACATCACAACTTCTAAATCGAGCTCAAATGAGAACATGAGACCCTTAACTGTACTTTCAGTAAGAGATCAACTGGTACAAATCAGTTTATGGTTAACTCATTAGACATATATAACCTAGGTCCTTCTAAGGGTATAGGGTTTTGTTCTCTTTGATATGCTTAGATTCATGTTATTGTTGTTGTTGTGTTTGCGGGAATGGAAAACCCGTTATGCACTTATTTTAACCTTCTTTGTTTTTTGTCATTGATTTTGTTTTTGTTTTTTTTTTCTATTATATTTTTCCATTTTTTTCTTTAAAATTTAGTTTATCATATTCTTATCTTAAGCTATGTTCTCCTAAGTTCTTTAAATGGAAGAATGATTTTCTGCCAGAAGAATTCAGTCAATAATAATGATGCTGCTGCTGCTGATGATGATGATGATGATGATGTTAATAATAATAATAATTATAATAATAGTTTTGCAAATTTTAGCAGACAGCCTCTTCCTCAGTTTTAGTCAACAACTGGGGAAGGCATTGTCGATTATATCGCTTCCCAGTACTTCGACCCGAAAAGATGAAAGGCAGAGCCGACCTAAGAGGAATTTGAACTTCGAACATAAAGAATCAGAAGAAATGCTGGTAGGCATTTTTGTCTGACATGCTAATGGTTCTTCCAGCTCATTGCCTTTTTTTATTAGCAATAATAATAATAATAATAATAATAATAATAATAATAATAATGATGATGATGATTTCGTCTATTTGCCACAAAAGCGAAGGATGAGGGGAACAATACAGAGACAGATATAAAGTATGGG
>NC_068988.1:23453259-23454046 GCF_001194135.2 Octopus bimaculoides | reverse complement strand
CTTTTACTCGTTTCAGTCATTTGACTGCGGCCATACTGGAGCACCGCCTTTAGTCGAGCAAATCGACCCCAGGACTTATTCTTTGGAAGCCTAGTACTTATTCTATCATTCTCTTTTGCCGAACTGCTAAGTTACAGGGATGTAAACACACCCAGCATCGGTTGTCATGCGATGTTAGGGGGGACAAACACAGACACACAAACACATATATATGCATATACATATACGACGAGCTTCTTTCAGTTTTTCATCTACCAAATCCACTCACAAGGCTTTGGTCGGCCCAAGGCTATAGTAGAAGACACTTTCCCATGGTGCCACGCAGTGGGACTGAACCCAGAACCATGTGGTTGGTAAGCAAGCTACTTACCACACATATATATATATATACAATGTATCCAAACAAAGAAGAACAAACATGAAAAAACGTGAGGATGTGGTACAAATACTGCATTATCAGATGCTCAGGAAATGAAAGAAAGGATTTTATGTTTCGAGCAAAGCCCTTCTTCAGAAATAGAAGTGTGTGTGCGTGTGTGTTTGTACTTGTCCTCCTACCATCACATGACAACCGATGTTGGTGTGTTTACGTCCCCGTAACTTAGCAGTTCAGCAAAAGAAACCAATAGAATAAGTACTAGGCTTACAGAGAATAAGTCCTGGGGTCGATTTGTTTGACTAAAGGCAGTGCTCCAGCATGGCTGCAGTCAAATGACTGAAACAAGTAAAAGACTAAAAGAATAAATGAATAAATAGACAGAGAGAGAGAGAGAGAGAGAGAGAGAGA
>NC_068988.1:23450955-23452733 GCF_001194135.2 Octopus bimaculoides | reverse complement strand
GGAGGAGGAGAAGGAGGAGGAGGAGAAGGAGGAGGAGGAGGAGGTAAGATGATTGAGAAGTGATGATATTGGTTATGGTGCTTGTTATTAAATCCAGGCTCGTCTCTGAAGAAGCACATGTATGTATATTTTATTTCCACCCATGACATTCCCCAACGATTTTCATACCTTCTATATATTCAGGGTTAGATTAACCATTGTGTTTATCTTACTTGAAAGTCAGTAGAATGTGTTATCTGAGGGAGATTTGGCTGTTATTTCTAGCGCTTTGAATGACCATATACAGGTTCTCCCATTATTTCTCAGAGGGGTAGAAAGAGGTAGGTAGTGATGGCGATGGCGGTAGTGTTGGTGGTGGTGGTAAGTGTAATGTTATTTCAATCCTGTGAAACAAAGTATATATTAGCTTGAAATTAATGGATTTAACAGAACAACAGAGATGGTTGTGGTGTCGGTGTTGGTGGAAGTAGTAGTAGTAGTAATGGTAGAGGACGGCGAGCTGGCAGAATCGTTAGCACGCCGGGCGAAATGCTTAGCGGTATTTCATTTGCCGTTACGTTCTGAGTTCAAATTCCGCCCAGGTCGACTTTACCTTTCATCCTTTTGGGGTCGATTAAATAAGTACCAGTTATGCACCAGTGCATAACTGGTACTTATTTAATCGACTTAATCCGTTTGCCTGTCCTTGTTTGTCCCCTCTATGTTTAGCCCCCTAAGGTCTATAAAGCAATAAGTAGTAGTTTTTTTAGTTTTCTACTCTAGGCACAAGGCCCGAAATTTTGGGGGAGGGTGCCAGACGATTAAATCGACCCAGTATACAACTGGTACTTTATTTATCGACCCCGAAAGGATGAAAGGCAAAGTTGACCTCAGTGGAATTTGAACTCAGAATGTAAAGACATGAAATACCGGTAAGCATTTTACCCGGCGTGCTAACGTTTCTGCAAAACTCTATATTCTATAGAGTAGAAAAGACAAACTGACGGTGCCAGTTTGTCTTTCACACATACATCTCACTTATAACATTCTGTATCATTTCCTAGTGGCAATAATACAGCTTATCAAGATTAATTTCCAAACTGATGATTGATATGGAATTAATCCAGTAACTCAATCCTGAAATTGGTTAGAAACTGCTAATGTGATGATGTGACATGAAACTGTTGTTAATGCAATGATAAAGTGAATATTTTCCATCTTGATTTGCCATATAAAGGAGAAATAGAATGCCACACACACACACACACATACACACATGTACATATATATATAGAGAGAGATGATATAAATTTGATAAATTATTTCTTTAAAAGGCTTGATTTCATTGGTTATAAATAAGTTTAGAAGAACAACTACAAAAACATTGCAAAAACTACGGAGTTTTGTGATTTCAGGTGTGTTGTGTGTTTGGTACTTCTGAAGAATTATTCCAGTTGCAATAATACTGGGAGGATAAGTAATCAAGTTTGTCACCTCCAAAGCAAGCATACAATGTTTACTTAAATGAGGAGGTCAATCTCTACAGCAGCGTTATTAAATCCTTATTTTTTACTCTTGGAGAACCATTGAAATAGCTGTGAGTAAGAAGGTAGCTTTCCAACCACAGGATTCCCAGTTCAGTCCCACTGCATGGCATCTTGTGTCTTCTACTATAATCTTGTGAGTGGATTTGGTAGATGGAAAGTGAAATCTCTGTCGTATATATATACATATACATATACATATATATATATATATATATATATATATATATATATATATATATATATATATATATA
>NC_068988.1:23449462-23450945 GCF_001194135.2 Octopus bimaculoides | reverse complement strand
ATACACATATATATACATATACATATATATATATACATATATATATATATATATACACATACATATATATACATATATATATATATATACACATACATATATATACATATATACATATACATATATATACATATATATACACACACATATATATATATATACACATATATATACATATATATACATTTATACATATATATACATATATATATGCCTATATCTATGTGTGTGTATCTTTGTATTTGTGTTTGTCCTCCACCACAGCCTGACAACCAGTGATGGTTTGTTTACATCCATGTAACTCAGGATATTTATATTAATGGTGGTAGAAATGGCTGTGGTGGTAGTGTTGGCAGTGGTGATGGTAGTTTTGGTGGTGGTGGTGGTGGTGGTAGTGGTGGTGGTGATAGTCTTGATGGTAGCAATGGTCGTGGTGGTTGTGACGGTAGTGGTAGTGGTGGTGGTGATGGTAGAGTGTTGGCAGTGATTTTGTGGTGGTGGTGATCATAATGGTGGTAGCAAAGGTCATGGTAGCTATGGTGGTCGTGATGATAGTGGTGGTGGTAATGGTAGCAGTGTTGGCAGAGGTGATGGTAGTTTTGGTGGTGGTGGAGGTAATGGTGGTAGCAATGGTCGTGGTCATAGTAATGATAGTGATGGCGGTGTTGGTGATGATAATGATGATGGTTGTGATAATGGTAGTGGTTAGCTAAATGCTCGAAGTGTTCTGGTTCCTGATACTGTGGAAGTCGGTTCTGTTAATGGAAACGGTAAAAAGAATAATGGTGAAGATGATACTGGTGGTGGTGGTGGTGGTGGCAGTAATTGCAATGATGACCATGATGATGATGATGATGATGATGTTGATGATGATAAAACTGCTGGCGATGACGAGGGTAGAATTTTGGATCTATTTTAACCCATAATGCCGAAAGACAGATAGATGATGGAAAGGGAAATTCTAAGAATAGAATAGAGTGTAACACTTAGAAAGTCCTCATCAAAGAAGATTTCAAGAAATATGAAAAAAAAAAAAAAAGAAAAAAAAAGTAAAAAAAAATAAACAAGTAAACCAGAGAGACAAATAATGGTTCCGGTTGGAAGGAAATAAAAGGAGGAAACAAAATTAATAATAATAATAATAATAATAATAATAATAATGATAATGATAATAATAATAATGATAGTGTGGACGATGATGATGATGGTAGTGGTGGTGGTGGTGGTGGTGGTGAAGAAAACTAGGGCAGAAACCATCAACTTCAGCAGGAACTGTAAACCTTGACTCTCAGTTTTCAGGAAGATGATTTCACAGTTGTTTCGTTTTGACTCATAATGGCTCTGACTCGCATTCGCTTATCATTCTTTTGTTTTCTGAAGAAATGGTTTTAGTGTTATGTATGCGAGTATGTGTGTGTGCATGCATACATATGCACACACACACACACACACACACACACACACACACACACACACACACACA